>NW_012116999.1:1514783-1537094 GCF_000951035.1 Colobus angolensis palliatus
CTACCGGTTCTCCCAGCACCATTTAGTATATAGGGAATCTTTCCCAATTACTTGTTTTTGCCAGATTTGTGAAAGATCAGATGGTTGTAGATGTGCAGTCTTATTTCTGAGAATCTATTCTTTTCCATTAGTCTATGTGTCTGTTTTTGTACCAGTACCATGTTGTTTTGGTTACTGTAGCCTTGTATTATAGTTTGAAGTTGGTAGCATGATGTCTCCAGCTTTGTTTTGTTTTGTTTCGTTTTTGTTTGTTTGTTTGTTCTTTTTTTTTCCTTTGCTTAGGATTGTCTTGGCTATGTGGGCTTTTTTTTGGTTCCATATAAATTTTGAAGTAGTTTTTTTTTTCTAATTCTGTGAAGAATGTCAATGTAGTTTGGTGGGAATAGCATTCAATCCATAAATTACTTTGGGCAGTAAGGCCATTTTTACGATATTGATTCTTCCTATCTGTGAGCATGTAATATTTTTCCATTTGTTTCTGTTCTCTCTGATTTCCTTGAGCAGTGGTTTGTCGTTCTCCTTGAAGAGGTCCTTCACTTCCCTTGTTCGCCATATTCCCACATATTTTATTCTCTTTGTGGCAATTGTGAATGGGAGCTCACTCATGATTTGTCTCTCTGCTTGTCTATTGTTGGTGCATAGGAATGGTTCTGATTTTTGCACATTGATTTTGTATCCTGAGACTTTGCTGAACTAGCTGATCAACTTAAGAAGCTTTTGGGCTGAGACAATTGGGTTTTCTAGATAATAGGATCATGTTATCTGCAAACAGAGTTTGACTTCCTCTCCTCCTACTTGACTACACTTTACTTCTTTCTCTTGCCTGAATGCACTAGCCAGAACTTCCAATACTGTGATGAATGAGAGTGGTGAGAGAGGGCATCTTGTCTTTTGTCACTTTTCAAGGGGAATGCTTCCAGGTTTTACCCATTCAGTAATTGGCTGTGGTTTGTCATAAATGACCCTTATTATTTTGAGGTATGTTCCATCAATACCTAGTTTATTGAGAGTTTTTAACATAAAGGGATGTTGAATTTTATTGAAGGCCTATGTTTTTTTTTTTCTTTAATTCTGTTTATGTGATGGATTATGCTTTTTGATTTACATATGTTGAACAAGGCTTGCATCCCAGGAATGAAGCTGACTTGATCATTGTAGATATGCTTTTTGATGTGCGGCTGGATTCAGTTTGCCAGTATTCTATTCAGGATTTTTGCATTGATGTTCATCAGGGATATTGGCCTAAAATTTTTTTAAAAAATTTCTGCCCTGTTTTGGTATCAGGATAATGCTGTCCTCATAAAATTAGTTAGAGAAGAGTCCTTCTTTTTTAATTGTTTGGAATAGTTTCAGAAGAAATGGTACCACCTCCTCTTCATACCTCTGGTAGAATTCAGCTATAAATCCATCTGGTCCTGGGCTCTTTTTTGTTGATAGGCTGTTTATTACTGCCTTAATTTCAGGACTTGTTATTGATCTATTTAGGGATTCAACTTTTTCCTGGTTCAGCCTTGGGTGGGTGTGTGTGTCCAAGAATATATCAATTTCTTCTAGATTTTCTAGTTTATTTGCATAGAGGTGTTTATAGTGTTTTCTGATGGTTGTATTTCTGTGGTGTCAGTGGTGATATCCACGTTATCATTTTTTGTTGTGTCTATTTGATTTTTCTTTTTTCTTTGTCATTTGTCTAGCTAGTGGTGTATCTATTCTATTAATTTTTTCAAAAAAAATCAACTCCTGGATTTGTTTATTTTTGAAGGGTTTTCATGCCTCTATCTCCTTCGGTTCCACTCAGATATTGGTTATTTCTTGTCTTCTGCTAGCTTTGGAGTTTGTTTGCTGTTGGTCCTCTAGTTCTTTTAGTTGTGATGTTAGGATGTCAATCTGAGAACTTTCTAGACTTTTGATGTGGGCATTTGGGCTATAAATTTCCTGCTTACCACTGCTTAACTGTGCCCCAGAGATTCTGGTACATTGTCTCTTTGTTCTCATTGGTTTCAAAGAACTCCTTGATTTCTGCTTTAATTTCATTATTTACTCAGGAGTCATTCAGGAGCAGGTTGTTCAATTTCCATGTAGTTGTGTGGTTTTGAGTGAGTTTCTTGGTTTGGGGTTCTAATTTGATTGCACTGTGGTCTGAGAGACTGTTTGAGACTGTTTGTTATGATTTCTTTTCTTTTGCATTTGCTGAGGAGTGGTTTACTTCCAATTATGTGATTGATTTTAGAGTAGGTGCCATGTGGTGCCAAGAAGAATGTATATTCTGTTGTTTTGGGGTGGGGAATTCTGTACATATCTACTAGGTCTACTTGATCCAGACCTGAATTCAAGTCCTGAATATCTTTGTTAATTTTGTGTCTTGATGATCTGTCTAATGTTGACAGTGGGGTGTTAAAGTCTCCCACTATTATTGTGTGGGAGTCTGAATCTCTTCGTAGGTCTCTAATAACTTGTTTTATGAATTTGGGTGCTCCTGTACTGGGTGCATATATACTTAGGATAGTTAACTCTTCTTGTTGAATTTAACCCTTTACCATTATGTAATACCCTTCTTTGTCTTCTTTGATCTGCATTGATTTAAAGTCTGTTTTGTCAGTCACTAGGATTGCAACCCCTGCTTTTTGATGCTTTCCATTTGTTTGGTAGATTTTCCTCTATCCCTTTATTTTGAGCCTATGTGTGTTTTTGCCTGTTAGATGGGTCTCTTGAATACAGCACACCAATGAGTCTTGATTTGTTATCCAGCTTGCCATTTTTTTAATTGGGGCATTTAGCCCATTAACATTTAAGATTAACATTGTTAAGTGTGAATTTGATCTTTTCATCATGATGCTAGCTGGTAGTTTTCCAGACGTGTTTATGTAGTTGCTTCACAGTGTCATTGGTCTTTGTACTTCAGTGTGTTTTTGCAGTGACTGGTAATGGTTTTTCCTTTTCATATTTAATGCTTCCTTCAGAAGCTCTTGCAAGGCACGTCTGGTGGTTATTAATTCACTCAGCAATTGCTTGTCTGAAAAGGATTGTATTTCTCCTTTGCTTATGAAGCTTTGTTTGGGCAGATATGAGATTGTGGGTTGAGAATTCTTTTCCTTAAGAATGTTGAATATTGGCCCCTTATCTCTTCTGGCTTATACGGTCTCTGCTGACAAGTCTGCTGCTCGTATGAAGGGCTTCTCTTTGTAGGTGACCTTGCGTTTCTCTCTGACTGCGCTTACCTTTTTTTCTTTCATTTCAACCTTGGAGAATCTAATGATTACATGCTTGGCATTGATTGTCTCATGGAGTATCTTACTGGGGTTATCTGGATCTCCTGAGTTTGAGTGTTGGCCTGTCTTGATAGGCTGGGGAAGTTATCTTGGATGATACCCTGAAGAATGTTTTCCAACTTGGTTCCATTCTCCCTGTCACTTTCAGGTACCCCAATCAGTCATAGTTTTGGTATTTTTACCTAATCCCATAGTCCTCAGAGGTTTTGTTCGTTCTTTTCATTCTTTTTTTTCTCTAATCTTGTCTGCCTGTTTTATTTCAGCAAGATAGTCTTCAATCTCTGAAATTCTTTCCTCCACTTTGTCTATTCAGCTATTGATACTTGTGGCTATATTGTGAAGTTCTCGTGTTGTGTTTTTCAGCTCCATCAGGACATTGTGTTCCTCATGAAACTAGTTATTCTGGTTAACAGCTCCTGTAATGTTTTATCATAGTTCTTAGCTTCTTTGCATTGGGTTAGGACATGCTCCTTTAGCTCAGTGAAGTTGGTTATTATTCATCTTCTGAAGCCTACTTCTGTCATTTCATTAATCTCAGCCTCAGCCCAGTTCTGTGCCCTTGCTGGAGAGGTGTTGTGATCATTTGGAGGAGAAGAGGCACTTTGGTTTTTTGAGTTTTCAGAGTTTTTTGTTGATTCTTTTTCATCTTCGTGAGTTCATCTAGCTTGAATCTTTGAGGCTGCTGACTTTTGGATGGGGGTTTTGTGGGGACTTTGTTGATGCTGTTGTTGTTGCTTTCTGATTGTTTTACTTTTAAAAGTTTAGCTCCTCTTCCATTGGGCTACTGCAGTTTGCTGGGAGCCCACTCCAGACTCTATTCTCCTGGGTCCCTCCCATACCTGGAGGTGTCACCAGTGGAGGCTGCAGAACAGCAAACCTGACAGCCTGCTCCTTCCTTGGGGAACTCTGTCCAGTGGGGCACCACCCTGATGCCAGTGGGAATGCTCCTGTATAAGGTGACTGGTGAACCCCTTTGGGAGGTCTCACCCAATCAGAAGGCATGGGATCAGGGGCCTGCTTAACAAAGCACTCTGTCTGACCCTTGGCAGAGGGGTGTGTTATAATGGGGGGAATCCCACTTCTTCAAACTGCCCAGATTCCTCAGAGCGAGCAAGTGAAAAGACTAAGTCACCTGATCCACAGATACTGCAGACTCCTCTCCCGCTAGGGGCTCCATCCCAGGGAGATCAGAGCTCTGTCCATAATCCCCTGGCTGGAGTTGCTGAAATTCCTGCATGAAGCCCCTGCCTGGTGAGGAGGTATGGGTCCAGGTCTGGCCTAGTAAGACAGTCTCATCACAGTGTGCCACAGCTGCTGTACTGTGCTGTGGGGAATTCCTCCTGGGTACAAACCACCCAGTCTCCCCTGCACTGGCAGGGGAAAATGGCAGACTGGAGTTGCAGTGGTGGCTGCCGCCCCTCCCCCCAGGAGCTCAGTCCTCTTAGGCAGCAGGCAACTGAAGTGATGGCGGCCACCACTTTCCTAGGAACTTGATAGTCCTGGTCTCCAACTGAGTGGCTGCCGAGAATCTGCACAGCACTGTGCATGGGACCCAAGGCCCTGGTGGTGTGTGCTCATGAAGGGATCTCCTGATCCATGGGTTGCACAGATCTGTGGAAAAAGTGTGGTTTCCTGGGCAGGGTAGCACAGTCACTCACTGCCTCCATTGGCTGGGGGTGGGAGCTCTCCTTGTCCTGTGAAGCTACTGGATGGGTTGTCAGTCCATCCCACTTTTCCTCACTCTCTGTGGGTTGCACCAACCGACTAGTCAGTCCCAGTGAGAGAACCTGCATACCTTAGTTGCTGGTGCAGGATTCACCTGCTGTTTTCATTCTTCTTGGTGGGCGCCTCTGACTGCAGCTGTTTCTAGTTGGCTATATTGGCCCCTCCCCGCAAAGTAGCTGATTTTAATTCTTACAGCAGAATAAGCAAGTGAACAGCATTGCTAAGGCTTTCAGCTTTGGGAGTGTCCTTGTCTTTTCCTGTTGGGATTTGCTCCAAAATTTCTACCAAGGATGGAGGAAGGAACTCACCCTGCTTTTGGGGATTGAGAAGGCTACCCTCAAACGGAGATAAGTGAGAAACAATAAAGGCAAAGGCCAAGTGGTCTGCTGAGTTTCCACTTTCTCGTTCTCTTCATGATAAGCACCAAATCTGGAAGGCTGCATGAGCATATGTGAAACAATTCATTGGTTAAACTGAAATAAAATGTGGAGAACAATTAATCTGACATGGATTTAATAGTAGGTGGTTCTTATATAGCTGTTCTATCAGCAGGCACATACATTAAGCCATTGACAGAAATGAACATAATTGGTATTGCTTTTAGATAGTTATAAAAGTATCTCTGATGCCAATTAATAAAAAACCCAAACCACCTTGGTTTGCCCCATGTTATGGCACACCCAGGCTAGTATAACAAACACCTAGGCAGTGTTTTTGCCTTCATCCTTCACATCATCCATGGTACCTAAATTATAATGCTCTTCTATTCAAAGACTGTAAATGGCTAGATTTTGCCTTCTAAAATCTAACACTAGCTGATGTTCCCTGCTTAATCTTTTGCTACTCTCTTACTGGCACCCTTTCCTTTAGCCACGTGGACAGATTATTACCTTATGAGCATATTTTTTATGCCAATTTTGCATGATTTATCTATCCCTCTACCTATATTGCCAAATTGCATATTTAAAATTTTACCTGAATGAGTGGAAAGAATACAGGCCCAGATGACAATACATCTGGATACTAGTTGTGGCACTGCCATTAACTTTCCATGTGACTATAAGAAAGCTAATTCATTTCTCTGAGACTCACCTTTCTAGGTCTCTAAGGTTCTTTCTAACTTGAAAAGTAAAAAGAGAAAATCATAGGGTATCAAAAATAATGCTACCTGTTTTCAAGGTCTAGTTCAAGTACCATTGTAATCCACAGCTCATGGCTTACAATGTTATGAGCTTCCACAGTGCTTCTTTTCTGAACCAGTGTGTGTATATGTATAGGATTGCAAGATAGCTGCTTTAGCTCTAGTCTCATCCCCTCTGCCAAAGGGGGAAAAAGAGTGAAGTCTTAAGTCTCAATTTCCTCTGATTATACCAACCATTGAATCAATAACCGTGGCTGAGGAATGTAATAAACTGCTTCAATTAGACCTGGATCACATGTTCCACCCCCTAAGGCTAGATGTGAACTGAAGTTGGGAAGGGGAAGACAAGGATCATTGCCAAAAGAAGGCGGAAACAGATTCTGGGGAGGCAAATGTCCACAACACTGTCACATGGAATTTGTTCCATACTGCATTGTATAGTGGTTATTTGTGTACATGCCTTATAATCTCATTCATTCATCCAACATGTATTTTTAAGCAACTATTATGTGCCAGGCATAGTGTTAACTGTTGGGGATTCAATGGTGAACAACACTCAGTGCCCATCCTTATAGTATTTGCATTATAGTGAGGAAGACAAACATACAAATAGAGTAAATAAATAAAATGACTGTTAGTTATAGTAAGTATTTGAAGAAAACAAACAGGATGCTGAGAAAAAAATAATGAGGAAGAACTACTTTACGTAGGATGCTTAGGGAAGATTTGTCTGAGCTGGTGATAATAAAGGGGGGCCATTTAGGGAAAGATTTGAAAGTAATTGCATTTCAGGTAAAAGAAAAAGAAAATGCAAAGGCACCAAGGAAGGAACAAGCTTAGTGTATTCGGCGAACAAAAAGAGGATGGGAGTGTCTAGTTCATAGTGAGAAGGGTAGTCTAGAATGAGTTGGGAGAGGCAGGCCAGATAATATAGAGCCTTAGTGACCATGTAAATTCTACTTGTCTTCAAACTTCTTAAGAGAGAAACGATGTCTTATTTATTTTTATAACTTGCAGTCCTTATTTGTGTGTGTGTAGGGAGTGCATTCAAAATAGGACTGTGTATTTCTTGTCATAATATCCTTGAACAAATGAGAAAAGCTTCTGGTAATTAATCCTACCTATTGTCTGAAAGAAATCTACTTTCCACTCTACTTTTCTATCATGGCCTCAATTCTCTTGGGTCTTCTAAAAATCTCCCTTGTCAGGACATTCTATCTCTTGATTTTGTTTTGTTCTTGGGCTGGTGCTAAGATCTTTAAACATAAAATCTTTGATAAAGACAAAGTATCATTGGCCTTTTGATATGAAGTGGCCATTGACATAATCACACAAGAAAGAATGTAGTAATCTGTAAAAAAATACAAAGAAATGCATTTAAGGCAGAAAATAAAACTCATGAGTAGGATTGGGTGGCCTTGGGAAAACAGGTTTGAACAATTTCCCACTACGTTGAGTAGCCACAGTGGCAGGAATCCCTCCGTGGTAGTCCCTCAGAAAAGTACACTAAGTGCAGGTAAGACTGCACAGATTATTTAGAAAGGCATAATTGCTCCCTACACAGGGAAGTTCAGCTATGATTAGGACACAGGAAACAGGCAAGACAGTTAACTATCATGGATCTTGGTTGATACTTGTGTGGAATTAGAAAATTATATTCCATAGTTTCTCAGGCATAGTCATATCTTACATTGATTTCTATACAATTTCAGCTTTCATTCTGTTTTGTATCTCTGGCTGGGGCTATTTTCTAAGCCCTGTTTATTGGAAAACACTAAATTTTCCCTTCACCTGTTCACCTGGAAATTAGATATTGCCACATTTCTCCATGTTGTCATTTATACATAGGTAGTTCTAAAAAGAAGCTCTTGTTTTAAAATTCAGGAGTCCCTCCAACGTACAAAGGCCTTCACTTGAATTGCAATCTGTTAGCTGCACTCTCAAAATAGGAATTCAAAAATGTGGTATTTGTGGTTTGCAAGGTTACGGGTGAGGGGGAAAGGGAGAAAGAAAGGAAGTAAGAGGGGGTTTGTGGAAGAAGAAGATCCATTCTTGCCCCTTCTGTTACCTGCATATTCCCGAGAAGAGACTACACGCAAATGATAAGGTAGGATTAGAGGTTCCTTCTAATCAAAAATCAAATGTTCATTGAGCTTCTATTGTGGGGTTTTCATCTGGAAAGGGAGAGGGGATTTCTATCAGCAGAGGAAAACTTTACATATTGAGAGAGAAAAGTGGTGATTTCAAGTGGTTAATGAAGTTAAGTTAAAAGTGACACATCAAGGTCACTTCCAAGATGGCCGAATAGGAACAGCTCTGGTCTGCAGCTTCCAGCGAGATTGACACAGAAGATGGGTGATTTCTGCATTTCCAGCTGAGGTACCTGGTTCATCTCATTGGGACTGGTTTGACAGTGCATGCAGCCCACGGAGGGAGAACCAAAGCAGAGCAGGGTGTTGCCTCACCTGGGCAACACAAAGGGTAGAGGATTTTTCTTTCCTAGCCAAGGGAATCCATGACAGACTGTACCTGGAGGAACAGTACATTCTTGACCAAATACTGTACTTTGCCCACAGTATTAGCAACTGGCAGACCAGAGGCTTCCCTCCTGTGCCTGGTTTGGGGAGTCCCACACCCATGGAGCCTTGCTCACTGCTAGTGCAGCAGTCTGAGATCAACCTGTGGGGCTGCAGCCTGGCAGGGGGAGGGGTGTCTGCCATTGCTGAGGCTTGAGTAAGTAAACAAAGCAACCAGGAAGTTCAAACTGGGTGGAGCCCACCGCAGCTCAGCAAGGCCTACTGCCTCTGTAAACTCCACCTCTGTGGGCAGGGCATAGATGAACAAAAGGTAGTACACAACTTCTGCAGACTTAAACGTCCCTGTCTGACAGCTCTGATGATAGCAGTGGTTCTCCCACCACGGCATTCGAGCTCTGAGAACGGACAGACTGTCTCCTCAAGTGGGTCCCTGACCCCTGTGTAGCCTGACTGGGAGACACTTCCCACTAGGGGCTGACAGACACCTCATACAGGCGGGTGCCCCTCTGGGATGAAGTTTCCAGAGGAAGGATCAGGCAGCAGTATTTGCTATTCCACCATATTTGCTGTTCTGCAGCCTCCACTGGTGATAACCAGGCAAACAGGGTCTAGAGTGGACCTCCAGCAAACTCCAACAGACTTGCAGCTGAGGGCCCTGACTGTTAGAAGGAAAACTAACAAACAGAAAGGAATAGCATCAACATCAACAAAAAAGGACATCCACACCAAAGCCCCGTCTGTAGGTCACCAACATCAAAGATAAAACGTAGATAAAACCATAAAGATGGGGAGAGCACAAAAGCTGAAAATTCCAAAAACCAGAGCCTCTCTTTTCCTCCAAAGGATCACAGCTCCTCGCCAGCAAGGGAACAAAACTGCATGGAGAATGAATTTGACGAGTTGACAGAAGTAGGCTTCAGAAGGTCGGTAATAACAAAATTCTGCGAGCTAAAGGAGCATGTTCTAACCCATTGCAAGGAGGCTATAAACCTTGAAAAAAGGTTAGACGAATGGCTAACTAGAATAAACAGTGTAGAGAAGACCTCAAGTGACCTGATGGAGCTGAAAACCGCAGCATGAGGACTTCATGATGCATGTACAAGCTTCAATAGCTGATTTGATCAAGTGGAAGAAAGAATATCAGTGATTGAAGATCAGATGAATGAAATAAAACAAGAAGACAAGATTAGAGAAAAAAGAGTGAAAAGAAATCAAAAGAGCCTCCAAGAAATATGGGACTATGTGAAAAGACCAAATCTATGTTTGATTGGTGTACCTGAAAGTGATGGGAAGAATGGAATGAAGTTGGCAAACACTCTTCAGGATATTATCCAGGAGAACTTCCCCAACCTAGCAAGGCAGGACAATATTCAAATTCAGGAAATACAGAGAACACCACAAAGATACTCCTCGAGAAGAGCAACCCCAAGACACATAATTTTCAGATTCACCAAGGTTGAAATAAGGAAAAAATGTTAAGGGCAGCCAGAGACAAAGGTTGGGTTACTCACAAAGGGAAGCCCATCAGACTAACAGCAGATCTCTCGACAAAAACTCTACAAGCCAGAAGAGAGTGGGCGCCAATATTCAACATTCTCAAAGAAAAGAATTTTAAACCCAGAATTTCATATCCAACCAAACTAAGTTTCATAAGTGAAGGAGAAATAAAATCCTTTACAGATAAGCAAATGCTTAGAGATTTTGTCACCACCAGGCCTGCCTTACAAGAGCTCCTGAAGGAAGCACTAAACATGGAAAGGAACAACTGGTACCAGTCACTGCAAAAACATGCCAAAGTGTAAAGACCATCGAGGCTAGGAAGAAGCTGCATCAACTAATGAGCAAAATAACCAACTAACATCATAATGACAGGATCAAGTCCACACATAACAATATTAACCTTAAATGTAAATGGACTAAATGCTCCAATTAAAAGACACAGATTGGCAAACTGGATAAAGAGTCAAGACCCATCAGTTTACTGTATTCAGGAGACCCATCTCATGTGCAGAGACACACGTAGGCTCAAAATAAGGGGATGGAGGAAGATCTACCAAGCAAATGGAAAATGAAAGGCACGGATTGCAATCCTAGTCTCTGATAAAACAGACTTTAAACCAGCAAAGATCAAAAGTGGCACTATTCACAATAACAAAGACTTGGAACCAACCCAAATGTCCATCAATGATAGACTGGATTAAGAAAATGTGGCACATATACACCATGGAATACTATACAGCCATAAAAAGGATGAGTTTATGTCCTATGCAGGGACATGGATGAAGCTGGAAACCATCATTCTCAGCAAACTATCACAAGGGCAGAAAACCAAACACCACCTGTTCTCACTCATCAGTGGGAGCTGAACAATGAGAAAACATGGGCACACATTGGGGAACTTCACACACTGGGGCCTGTTTGGGGGTGGGGGGGAGCTGGAGGAGGGATAGTATTAGGAGAAATACCTGATGTAAATGACAAGTTGATGGGTATAGCAAACCAACAAGGCACATGTATACATATGTAACAAACTTGCACATTGTGCACATGTTCCCTAGAACTTAAAGTATAATAAAATCCAAAAAAAGTGACACATCATTTGATTCTATTTGGAACATTCCTGTTTGCAATGAATGCTTGATAAAGCAGACTCTCAACAGGTCAGTCTGAAGCTACTATTCACCATATGCCCACATTTACCATGCACTCATTCAGCTAGATGTGGGGAATACACTGTAATATTTCAGAAGAATTGCCAGCATACATGGCTCTCTATATCAAGTTCACCTCTAAGGGATTCTGCCACCTGAAGTCAGGTGGATATGGATATACCCAAAGCTCTGGAAATAAGAGCTCTCCCAAGAGTTTTGGTGTATCTGTGGGGGTAGGAAAGGTGACAGCAAAAGGAATGACCATGGCCTTATCTAGCCACAGGAGGATGGCAGCTGAGCTGCATTACTTGATGCATTAATTCCACATTCATCAATCATCTACTGTATGCCAAGTACTGGGCTAGGTGCTAGGATAACAGAGATAAAGAAGACATTGCAGAACTTGTAGATGCACCTGGGAGAGACAGTCACATAAGCACATTATTGCAATATGATGTACCAAAACTTCAAGGTACAATGACAATAGGAATGAGGGAAAATGCCACAAAGAGAAGACACTTCAGAAAAATTAACTGACAAAGTGTGATGATGATTCATCCCTGTGATGAAAGGAAGGAGTCGAGTTCTGTTTTATTCACCATTTTACCTCTAGCATCTTTCAGAAATGTAGTTGGACAGAGGACTACTCCTCTTCCTTTTTTCCTGTTATCAGTTTATCATTCAGCTTGTCTATTCTGTGCCAAACACTATGCAAGGTACTAGTGATATAAAATTATATAAGATATTGTTGCTTCCCTTGAAGAGCTCACAGTATAATGAAAGAGGAAAATGAGTGAACAAACATATATTTAGATGTATCATTGATACAATACTGTGCATGATGGACTAAAGGAGTAACTCTGGAGATTATTGCAACAGATGAAAAATATTAATGTCCTGAACTGAGGTGGCAGTACTGAGGATAAGTCCAAGGAAAGGATAAACAAGGTATTTAGAACATAGAATTGGAAAAATGTAGGAAATAATTGCAGTGGTGGTAGGGGATGGTGAAAGGAAAAAAAAATAAAAATCGAAGTTGAATAAATCCTAGATTTATAGCTTTGGTGACTGGATGCTACTATTAATATAGAAACAAAGAATTAAAAAATAAAAACAGATTTGGAACAAGAGTTAAGATAAGATATTAAGGCTTTGATTACAGAGTTGTCGAGTTTGACGTTTTTGTGGGATATCTTGTCACAGATGCCCAATAAACTCAGATATTTGAGTCTGATGCTCAGGAAAAACATTAAAATCAGGGATAAAGATTCAGGAATCTTTAGCTTACTTGTAATAGTTACAGTTGGAGGAGTGGCTGAGATAACCCAATAAGATTGTGTAGCATGAGAAAAAAACCTGAGAAAAAAACAAAACATAAATATTGAGAAAAAGAAAAGACCCCATATGCAATCCACTTTACAAAATGCTCTTTCCCTTTGGAAGAAGAGATAGAAAAGTATTTAATGCGAGCCAGTGACTCTCTGTTTAACTTGGAATTCAGCATACTATGTGTGTATGGTTCATGGCATAGTCTATACCCCGATTCTTCAGCCATACGTCATAGGTCAGCCATGGTTGACCCTGATTCCCAGTATGTGTGAATATTATGAGGGGACTGGTTGGAACTAAGGACCAGTCTTGAGCAGTTTTCTGATGAAGGATTTTTTCCTGACATAGAAGTTATTTTCCCTTAGAAAAGAAATCCCAGAAGGAGATGATGGAAAAAGGAAACCATGATTATGATGGAAGAGGGATAGCGGTAGGCGAGAGATTCAACCACGAATCACTCGGCATACAGATCAAATGGCCTTGTGGTCAGGAACAAAACTGGAGCTTTCTTCTCACATGGGTTAGGATGTAGGCCTCGTGTGTGTGTGTGTTTGTGTGTGTGTATTTCTTCATGTTTGGGGCACATTCACAAAGCCTATTTATCTCCTTCTTAATACCAGTAGTGGATCTTGCCCATTCTTTATGGAAGGATTGACAGCCTAGTAGCCATCTGGATGTCTAGATAAAAACATTTTAATAATCAAAAAGCTGGTTTACACAGGTTTTAGTTGCCATGTAAACAATCAGAAATGATAGAATCACTTCATGCATTACCATCCTCTCTCTGAATAATTGATATTGCTTTAGCAAACTTGGAATTTACCTAAGTCAATTTTTTTCATTGGAATTTTAGTAGAACATAAAAACATGGTTGTGTTCACATTTTATTCTTCATCAGAAAGTACTATAAGTTAAGGCAAATTGTCTGAATGCAGTTGTTTTAATGTATTAAGGTATAATTTATACACAATAAAATGCACAACACCTTAGTGTTCAATTACATGAGTTTTGAAAATTATGTACACCCAAGCCTGATAATTTTATCAACTGCTTCCATTTTCTGTGAATATTTTTGCACAGGGCTTTCATGAAAATTCTCTACTGGCTAAGAGCTTCCCAGGCTCAAGACTTTCACTCAGTTCTCCCAAATGAGTAGGTCAGGGTGTGTCTGTTCCTTGGCCTTCCTTCTTTTCTTGGTCTGGGTGCCTGGATCACCTAAACTTCATGAGCACATTCTTGTGCTGCTACAGCCTTTTCATTTTGCCTGTAGCAACCAGGATGCTTTCTAAAAAATTAAAAAAGTGGCCTGCATTATATTTCAATCACAGATACTTTTATATAAAATAGGAAGCCCCTCCTTTTTCTCTTTCATAGCACCCTGTTTTTTTCTCTTTATAGTATTTAACACCACCTATAATTATATTGTTTATCTTTGTATCTCCAACACTTAGCACCATGCCTGTCATAGAGGAGTTTTAAAATAATTGTTTTTTGGCTGAACACATTAATTCAATCATTATTTCATTAACAAGTTGATCTCCCTACATTGACTCTTGCTGTCTTTCAATCCATTTGCAACCCTGAAGTCAGACTCACCTTTGAAAAATGAATGGTTGATTATGTGACTTATCCTGCCCAAAACTCTTCAATAGCTTTATGTTTTAACAAAGTCCAAATTTTTTAGTGTGACTGCTTTCCTCAAAATAGACTAAGTTGTGCAGTGGTAACAAACTAACCCATAAATCTCAACAGTGATTTGTTTATTGATCACTATATATTGCTGATATAGGCTGGGGAGAAAAAAAGGGGACTTGTTTCACAGTCACTCAGGTTGCCAGGCAAATGGAGGCACCATCTTACAGCCCACTCATCTAGAGTATAGACACATTCTATTTCAGAGACTTTGTTCTTCACAAATTGTTTCTCCACTAATAGCCTTTCTCAAACCTAAGAGAACTAAATCCTAATGTAGTAAGGCAACTGTTGTATATAACACATTCATTATTTTCCTATGCATGTACAATGTTATTCATTATGAACTATCCTTAGGAGAATTAAAATGGTATTTACACAAATCATTTTCTGTGCTCTGTGGTTCAGTTGAGAAACCTCGGTTGAGAAAGGCTGCAAATCTAGGAAACTTCCTGGCACGTGATAGGTGGTGGATCTGTGTCTTTCTCTTTTTTGTAAAATGAAGGAACCTATAAATGTTAGGTCTAGCAGTGATCTTGTAGATCATCTAATCTATTGGCTTCTCAACCCTGACTAAGCCTTGAGATCACTTGAAGAACTTGTTAAAAATTCAGATTCTTAAGCTCCTCTTCTAGAGATTCTGATTCAATACATCTGGCAGAAGGAACCAAGAATGTACATTTTTAAACAATGCCTCCAGTGATTTTCATGTGGCCATTTAATTACTGCTTTCGGAGTATAGGCAGGCATTTGAATACCACCATTCTAGTTTAAACCATTCATTTTCACATTTGGAGTAGTTGCTGTCTGCTAGATTCAGAACACAATTCGGAATAAGAAACTAGTGTCTGTTTGTTGGGGAGAGGTTGGGGGTAGGGGTCCAATGTCCAAGTCAGTTTCTTATAAGGCAATACTCTTACCCTTGAGTTTTAAAAACAATTCCTGCTAGAATTAAATTGAGTCACAAGAAGTCTAGATGCTTTCCAAGGTCTTCTTGAGTTCTAATATTCTGGGAAATTGGACTTTTAAGCCAGAGCTTCACTCCCAAATTAAGGAAAGCAATTGGAGCAACTGCTCTTAGGAATTATACCATCTTTTCCAAAAAGATGGAAGAAAGAGCAGGAATAAATCTGGCTGTGTTGGAAAACACTGTGTAATTATGTTTGTTTCCAATGTCAGATTAACCAAGAGTCCCAGAAAAATCACACAGAGACCCTTCAGGAGTCTACCAAGATAGTTTATGCCTATGCTCATCTCCTAAATCTGAAAAAAGTCAACTGTAAGTCTAGGATTATATTCTGGGTTATATTCATTGGCCTAACACTGGTCTTTCCTTTCTTCCCCAGGATTATGTCTTTCAAAACATGCCAAGTCCAGAAGCTTAGCCATACTCTGAAGCTTCCTGGGATATTTGGCTGAATAATGGAGCATAGCCTGTAATTGTTTAGGGCCTGAACAGAGGGCTCAGAAAGCATGCTGGGATAGACAGGTGCCAGCTCAGTGGAGAGATTAAGTGTTTGGCTCACTTTTCAAACTCCACTTCATTTCACTCATAGTTAAGAGAGAAGAGCTTTTTCTTGTTATTGGAAAAAAAACAAATTTTAAAACAGTTCCAATGTGCAATTCCTTACATGAGTCCCAGCAAGCCACAGCGAGAAGACTTTGTGTGTTTGGTGCAATCATTTTTCTTCATGGTTTCCAGGACATGTGTATTAATATAATAAACTTTCAAAGCATGATTTATGTTGTTCATAGACCAACATTTCCCAAACTATATTCTGATATATTCCAGTCTTTCAAGATGCTCTGAGAAAATGAATTCCAATAAATTTGCAATAAATTTGGTAAAGCTGCATGTTTTAAAACTGATCTTGTTACTTTGCATATTATCCTTAATAAGGCACCGAGAAGCCCTGAAGTAAGGAAATCTGTTTATCTTTGTTAAACTCATCAGGTTCTCATCACATAAACATAGTACCTTCCCTCAGAGGAATACCTTTTGATATATTGTGGATTGCTACTTGGAAAATGCTTTCAAAGACTAAATGACATTAGGTGCCTCTGGAAAACATCCAATGCAACATGAAACTTACAATCGGGGCTTATTTGTATTGCATACATGAAACCATTTCTGTCATTACCTAGGTCAGAAAGGAAAAACAAATCTTTTATTTATTGAAAGGACCAGTACAATTATACAGTAATGAGCAGTGACATTTCTGTAACACTTTCTTCTCAAGGAATTTCCCAAGCAACATGCAATAATTTTTCGAAAGGGTGTTGCATTAGAAGTCCAAAGACCTGTCTTCTCCACCAGCTCTGCCACTAACTAGTTGTGTACCTTTATACCAGTTGATTAACTTCATGGGTATTAATTTGGTGATCCATAAAATAGGAACAACAATGCCTTCCTTATCCACTCCATAGGCTTCTTGTGAAGTTCAAACATGAAATATATTGGATAATTATTTCCTACTATTGTGAAAGGGCACAAAAGACAGTGAGGCAGGGCTACTAAGGTGAGATCTAGGACCAGTAGAGAACTGGCACTGTGGCAGTGTCTGTGATGATTTGCATAAAGCACTGTGTTGTCATTGCTCTAGAAGAACTAGAAATAAAAAACAAGGCAGCATCATTTAGGGCCCAAGTTTTGCAAGTCTCTTTCACCCCATCCCCACCCACCCCATTTCAATAGATCAAATAAACCCATGAGTTAAGGTGGCTGGAGCATAGGTACTGGAAGCACTTGCATGTTGTCTCAGCTCTGACTTTCATCCTGCCCCACATCATCCCCCAACTTCTGTCCCAGTAAACAGTGAACAGGTTCAGCAACTGTTGCAGACACTCTGCCTTCCTCTCACCATCCTGCTCAAGTTAATAGTCTTCATTTGTCTCCTTATTGACTTCCTCTGTGATTTACACAGCCCATCTAGGAAGCTACAAACCTAATAGGGACCTTCTATTTCCCCTTCCCATCCAAGTCCTTGTGATTCAAGTGAATACTTGCGAAGGAGGTCACAGGGAAAATTTCTGTCCCTCCAGATGACTGGTAAATACAGATGTCTGGGCTAACTAGACCATGATACTGACTCAGGCTGTGAATTCCTTTGAGTTTCTTACTCAAAAGAATTGGATCTTAGTTGAAACATCCTTCTCTATGTCCTTGATTCTGTTTCCATTATGCGTCCATGGTAAACGATAGGTAAAGGCCAAAGGGCTTTAATAGGATCTTGTTTCTAAAATAGTCCCCTTCCCTGCTGCCTTGTAATGATCAGCACTGTAATCTAATATTTGCTGCCACTTGTATCCTCAAAATGTTAAAAGCCCACTTCACTTTCACCCTTGCATGAGCACAGAGACTGCTTTCTCTGTTTTATCAGTCATCCATCGATATCATTTGGCTATGCCCCAACCCAAATCTCATCTTGAATTTTAGCTCCCATAATTCCCACATGTCACGGGAAGGACCCAGTGAAAGGTAATTGAATCATAGGGGTAGGTTTTTCCCATGCTATTCTCATGATAGTGAATAAGTCTCACGAGATCTGATGGTTTTATAAACGACAGTTCCCCTTCACATGCTCTCTTGCCTGCTGCCAAGTAAAACATAACTTGGCTCCTCCTTGCCTTCTGCCGTGATTGTGAGGCCTCTTCAGCCATGTGGAACTGTGAGTCAGGCCTCTTTCATTTATAAATTACCCAGTCTCAGGTATATCTTTATTAGCAGCCTGACAACAGACTAATACATCCACCATGTATAGCAAAATAACCCAAATGTTAGCAGCTTACAACATCACACATTTATCACTGTACAGTATCTGTGGGTCAGGAATCTGAGGGTGGCTTAGTTTGGTTCTCCGACTCATAGTATCTCAAAAGTCTGCAAACAAGTTGATGGCCAGGGCCACAGGTACCTCCATGTTCTAGTGGGACAGTGCTTTCAAGCTTACTCAGGGGTTGTTGGTAGGATTCAGATCTTGGGGGCGGTTGGACCAAAGGCCTTAGTTCCTCACTGGCTGTGGGCCAGAGCCAGAAGATGCTCTGTGTTCCTTGCCATGTAAGCCTCTCTGTAGAGCAGTTTGTAACATGGAAGCTGGCTTCATCAATGTGACCAAGCAGAGGAGAGCAAGAGGAAGTCTACAAAGACATTGGAAGTCAAAATCATTTATAACTGAATCTCAAAAGTAATATTCCCTCATTTTTGTTATTTTCTATTAGTTAGAAGCAAGTTACTAGATCCAGTCTACAAACTAGGGGAGTAGATTATACAATAGAAGGGAATTACACAAGAATGCAAATCCTAGAAGACAGAGATCATTGCAAGGGGTGGGGAATCTTAGAAGGCTACATACCACACTGCCCTGTGTTAGACATGTGGAAAATTTGGGAATTTGGGCTCCTCTTCGCTCCATAATTTTGATGATCTGGGCTCTACTTCCCTGGCAGGATTCTTTATCCCTACTTTTGATCAGTTGTGCTCTGAGCATGTCCTACTCCCTGCAATTTTCTTGCCATCTTTTAGTATGTCATCCTTGTGTGGCCTCTGATCATTCTTTGAAATAAGCCAGAATCCTGTCACTGTTGTTTAACAATCAAGAGTTATGGGATCTAAAATTTCTTCCATACCTTCTAGTCCCTTTTTCTTGATTAAAGAGAAAACAGAAACCATCAGTCATCTCACTGAAGAGTTTTATGTCACTCATTCCAACTTCCCACACCAGAGGTACATAAGCCTTCTATTCCTTAATCATAACAGACTTGCTATTCCACTAGGCAATGAAAAACAATCCCCAAAGGATAATAGAGCTATTCTGTGTGAGAAGAGCCTAGCTTTTTATTTAATGAAGCCAAATTAAAACTGTTTCCACAGGAGAGGGATTATCTCCAGCAGTCTGTAGAGTCAGTTTTCTATTCACCATGAATCAGGCAAACAACAAATATTTATTAAGTCCCTATAGTAGGTCCAACACTATTCTAGGTGCTTGGAGTATCAAGAAGACAAACAGAAGACATGTTGACATACATCAAAGACATGAGTCTGTTGTTTCCCCAAAGCACAGCTTATTTGGATTGAGACCAGAAACAAAGCATTAATTTCAAAAACATTCTGGAGACCTGTGGAACTGTGCCTTAAAGAATAGACAAGATTTCATAGGCAGAGGGAAGAAGGAGGGGAGAATAGCACAAATGTAAATGTGGAACTGAGAAAAGGTTGAGATGATATTTTCTTTTTCATTTTATTTGTCTTCATTAATGTCTTCTCATTTTAAAAAGTCTTCCGGATGGCAGGTGACATAAGCAGTTTGAATTTTCCTGTAATTCTTGATGATAGGGAAAGGCCACTTCCAGCTCAAATGTTGGTCAGAGTTGCAGTCTGCCCATTTTTATGCTCTTTTGTCACCATTTCTTCTGTTCCATAATTGCTTTTTTTCTACTTTGGATTCAACTGCTGACACTTGGTCCAGATTTGAAAGTTGCCCCACACTTCCTCTTCTGTTGCCCATCTTTCTGTATTCTGCCACAGCTTCTATTTTATAAACATTTATAAAGTGCCCACTCTAAGCCAGGCCTTATGCTAAGTGCTGTGAGTAAATAACAGAAATGAAAAAGACATGGACCTTACCCTCAAGGATTTCACAGTTCAGAAGCGTAAGGGGACAAATAAGATGACATGAATAACGCTTATACAAGACAAAAGTGGCCAGTGCCATGGAGAATGCTAATGCACATCACTATGAGGAATATTCCTCATTTGGGTATATAGTATTTTTACCTATGCATTTTGTAGGACTCCATTCTGCCATGTTTTGAAATAAAAAGTGTGTATGTTTGCATGTTTGCAACTGTCTGTATGTGTGTGGTTTCCCTGCTTGGCTGTTGCATGGCCTCTATTCTGTCTTAACAGTGGCCAATTAATCTCTGGAATGCCTGGAATGTCACTTCATAATGAGCTGATGCTGTAGACTCTGGTCCATTCTCCAAAGGGCTTTGGTGGTGCTGGGGTAACGGTGGGAGTGGGAGAGCAGCTAAGACAAAGCTTTCCTTTTTGGCCTGGAAGCATCCCTTTGATGCCACACCTGGGACTGGTGGGCAGCACAATCAGTGGAAAACAGTAATTAAACCAAGCCATTGGCACCGGTGTTCTGTCAGGCCTTCCAATGAAAAGGCGTTCCTTTCATTTTTGCAGGACTGAGAATTGAAGTCTCATCAGAATAAGTTGTTTCTTAATCCGACAGAAAGTAGACTACTCTGTGCTGACATTTGGGTCATAATGAAAATGTGATAAGACAGTAGGCAGGAGGCAGAACCTGGCTGTCCTGGGCTGATAACAGCACTATGCAATTGATGGTATGCGGCTGTGGAGAATAAGACCTGTAAATATGGCACATACTTGACATAAGGGCAGTAGGAGAACTTTCAGAATATATCTCTGTTAGGAAAATGGGTCCACCTCTCTATGCAGTCTCCTCAAACTTGTAAGCATTACTGCACACCGGTGCCTGCTAAGACCTTGGCAGTCGCCGGGATGAAAAGGAACGGACACAGGGTTGCAAGGGTTATAAAGTTGCTTGTCATTCTGTAAATGGAGAGAAGAACCTGTGGTATGGTAGGGGTAGAAAATGGCTGGCTAAGTACTACTGAAGAAATCTACTATCTGCTGAGTCATGATAGAGACAACAGGCACATTTTATAAGAACCGTACTGACTTTCTGTTCTGTTTGAAAGCTATAACTCTGATAGTGGTCCTCAAAATGAAAAAAAATCACTTATTCCGGAACCCTCATTTTATGATTCATTGGATGAGGCCCTGTAATATGTGTTTTTGGAGAAAGGCTGTTTTCTACCCATTGAGAACTACTACTCTAGGAAAAATCCAGACCTTGGTTCTAATTTAAAGGGTCCTGGCTGGGTGACTTGAAGTCACTTACCTCTGCCTCATTGTCCTGTCCTGATTCAGTTTAGTTCTAGTGAACAAGGGACTTTGTTATTTCTCTTTGACCAAAGCCCCCACTTCACACCGCTGTTTCAATAACTGCATCCTTCTCCAGTTTCCTTAACACAAATTCTTGGGAAGGGAATTTGTCCAGAACTCAAGTGTTTTCTAAAGGAGTGCTGCTCTAATTTCTGAGTACATCAGAATCAGGTGTACTCTGCCAGACTGAATACAGGACACCCAGTTAAATTTGAATTTCAGATAAACAACAAATAATTTTTCAAATTAAATAACAAATAATAGTATAAGTATGCCACTTACAACATTTGGAACAATTTGTAATAAAATATGATTTGTTGTTCATCTGAACATTACGTTCAATTGGACATTTTGTATTTTTATTTCTTAAATCTGACAACCCAAATTTGGTACTTTATTAAAAATGCAGATTCTTGTGTTCCACCTCCAGAATTTTAATTTGCATGTCTGGGTAGGGATTTTTTAACATGTACATTGAGATAGGTAGCTACAATATACACATTACAAAACCCATTTCTAACACAAGAGACCTGCTTGTGGCCCCTGTTCCATGGTACTTCTTGGGCCTGGAGTCCTTCCCTAGGATCATAGTTCTATACTTGGCTCTGTTCCAATTCCAGACAGCCCAAGTTCCCAGGACTTGTCTGTCTATGCAAGGAAGCAAATCAGTACAGGAAGGCATTTCCCAAGGCCCATACCTCCAGAGAATAGAGGGAAATGGTGTAAATGATTTAAAATACTCTCAATTGCTGAGGATATAATAATAATGATGTTAATAACTATGATTTATATAGCACTTACTGTGTGCCCAGGTACTGTTTGTTATAAGTGTTTTTACATATGGTAACCCCTTTAATCCTCACAACAACCCAATAAGGTAGATAATATTATTATTCCCACTTTAAGTTTTTTTATTTTTTATTTTTTATTATACTTTAATTTCTAGGGTACATGTGCATAACGTGCAGGTTTGTTACATATGTATACTTGTGCCATG
>NW_012116999.1:1542839-1545887 GCF_000951035.1 Colobus angolensis palliatus
GAGACTGGAGCTGTTCCTATTTGGCCATCTTGCTTCGCCCCAAGTTTTTTTTTTTTTTTAAATCAAAATCCCCATTTACCTAGGCAGTTTTATCCATTTACAGTCACCTTCAGTCAAATCCTTGGAGGGCAGGGTCCAGTAATGGCCCTAAATAAAATGTGAAATGGGCACTTTGTTTTCCTTATCCCTCACGGTCCCTATTGGCCAACTGCCTCCAGCCCTTAATCATTTTTCTATATTCTCTAATTTCCTCCTGATGTTCCACAACCCAACTCAGCTCTCTGGTTTCCCCAAATACCACTGAAAACTCCAAAGCTACTTACTAATGAGGCCCTTCTTGTTCTCAAAACAACTCCAACAATAGCTACCTTGCTGAGCAAAGGATTTGGCAAGTGTGTGTGTGTGTGCATGTGCACGTGTGTGTGTGTGTTGGGATAAGGGTAATATGTATACTTAAGTATAACTTTCTAGGCAAATGTAGGCAGTTCCAGGGAAAAGGGATGGCCCATATTACTGTTAGAATGAATTATATCTGACAGCTCTTGCAAATAGAAAAAGCAGGAGGCTTGTTTCCCAACTCAAAAAATGGAGGTAAAATTACCCCTAAGTTCAAGCCTAATGCTAATAAGCTGACTTATATGTATGTCTTCTCTGCTCCCTGGAAACAGTCCTGACTCAAGGAAAACCTTCTACTTTAGCTGCAGATCTCAGAATAGAACACTTCCTGTCTATGTCCTAATTAATACCTCAGTTCATCTGAGTATAATTGGCCTAGAATACAGAGCTATGTTCAGTGTCTCTTTGGCTGGTTGCACAATATGAGTTCAGCTGAAGCTACAGAAGAACTTGTCAGCAGCAGGCTGAAAGCCTAAGAAATAAACCTATTCCTGAAGGGCTGGGGAGAAGTAGAATGCTTTTGGAAGACATAAAACAATGCAAGAAATACATTGGTGAAGCTAAGCAGGGTTATTTTGGTCTCTTTCCATAATGAGTGCTGGAAATAATTCATTCATTTATTCATCTACTTATCATTCATCCATTTATTCAACAAATATTTAACGTGGGTCTACTATGTGTCAACAACTATTTAAGGATCAAGTGATGTTAGTATGAAAAAGAAAAGGGTCTAGCTTTTATGAAGCTTACATTCTAGCGAGGAAAGATCTGGTGTAGAACCCAGTGATTTAGAGTCAGTAACATGGATCAGGACCATGGCTTATTGGCCCACTGAAGTCACCACAAGCAATGAGCCTAGGGTCAATAGTGGCCTAAGTTCATTGTCTAAGGTCAAAACTAGGAAGCTGAGCTAAACATCCCCATTTGGATGTCCTTCTCCCTTTTTTCTTCTAAGTCAAAGCCTCCTTGTCTCTGAAGGTCTACCTTCTGTTTCACTCACTCCCTAAAGCCTTCTTCATGAAAACAGCCCACAATAAAATCTTCCCTTGCTTTCCAAGTCTGCAGTCTTGTACTTAATTATACAAGATCTCATTTCCTAGTCTTTTTTCTTTTTTATCTGTGTCTAATATCTGTTCTTACCTTGCTGGTAGTGAGGGGGCTGTAGCTGATAAATTATAGACAAAGTAAATCTGATTCTTTCCCATAGGGATCCAGGATCCCACAGGATTGGGCTCTGTGAAATTTCCTGCGGATACTAGTTCATCCTGACCCTAGAATATATCAGTGCACATCTAAGGAGTCACAAAGACAATTCACTCTTACAAAGGATCCAGAAACTCCTAAAAGCCAATATTGTTTTGTTTTATGTCTTAAGGGGGAGTGACAATCTATGTTTTCCAGGGGGCTGGGGTATAGTTGTGGTGGTAACGCTTATCAGTCAGGGATCTTACTTGTGAAGAACCAAAACATAAACTGACAGTTTAAGGATAAAGTAAATTATTAAAAATAAATTATTTGAGGCTCTTTAGAAGCTCACAGAATCTCTGAGAAAGACAGAGTACCACAGTTGGAGGCAGGGCAGTCAAAAATAACACTCAAAATCACAATGTAGAGATGGAAATTCCACTGACAATACTGCTGGACATAAAGACCACAGCTTAAAAGATGAAGAAGAGAAAGGCAGACCCTGTATTGAGGAAGCTTGCCTGGTGCTATCACTGAGGCTTTGGTGTTGCAAGGAACTGGTCTAGAACTCATAGCTAAGTCTTGGTGTTCTCTTGTTGAACATGTATAGTTTCTAAGACTATCAACCTCAGACGGAGGTACTCTGCGAGGGTGATAGATCAATGCAAAAACATGAACATTGCCCCAAACCACAAAAATGACCACCTACCCCCCAGCCAATATGAGTAATTGCTGCTTCTTTACAAACTGCATGCTTAGCCTTGGGCTAGTCTTTCCCACTCCTAGGTGAGATTTATTGAGAAACCAAATCATAGAATTATCCACACTTCCTGACAGCATCCAATCCAGAGCAAAGCCCCACTTCCTTAAACTCTTCCCCAAATCATCTAACACAAACCCCAATCTTGTAATAAGCCCCCTCTATCATTCTCCCTGAACTGTACATTTGCCCTTGCAGCAATGAAGGATAAACCCAACTTGTTCAACTACCCAGATGTGTTCCTGGCAGTCTCTGGCTACAGGGCATTGACAACTGCCAGTACCACTTATTGTGAGCACCAGATGCTACCACTAGAACCTTTGTGACTGCTGCTTCTGCCAACTAAATGGGACTGACACTGCCGTGACCAGAAAGGACGCCATATAGTTTCTGTTTCTCTGCATCACTAACTTCTAATTCAAGTTCTGAGTAAGTGTATTTGGTTGAAGGGGAATGGATCACAAGCCTCAACTCTAGCAGCAGGGAGGCTTGAAAAGCAATTATCTGGTTTCTTTGAGGAGTCTGGGACTTTTAAGGTGAGGAATTCCCAAAACAGGGGAAGGGTGTTCAAAATAGCTGAGCAGTTCTAGATGACATTGTAGATTCTCCACCTAGATTCCCAGGGATCCCATTTACTGGTCTGATGTGCCCATCCTTCAGCTGTGCTGGGTGCTGTTGCTAAAGGCTCAAACTTTTTTTTTTTTTTT
>NW_012116999.1:1546667-1556696 GCF_000951035.1 Colobus angolensis palliatus
CAAATCAAAACCACAATGAGATACCATCTCACACCAGTTAGAATGGCCATCATTAAAAAATCAGGAAACAACAGGTGTTGGAGAGGATGTGGAGATAAAGGCTCAAACTTATTACCTTCTTGGTAGGTTTATCCTTGGACAACTTGAGCCACATCACCTGAAGGTGCTCGAGAGTTATGTCTTTCTCCTAAGCCTGTCCATAGCTAATGACTAATTAGGTTAGCAGTACAAAATTCCCAACCCTTTATCTCAAAATAGGACAGCCTTTTCAGAGCATTTTATATATGGGATAAGGTTAAGTTAACTGTGGGATAAGATTAAGACTAGATTTCATCTGAAATTACATCCTTGTTTAGCCCCGTCTCCTTTTTTATCCTGCTTCCCTCATTCCCTCACAGGATTCTCCTGAGAATATTCTCCTAATAAATCACATACATCAGAATATCTCTTGGTAAAGATCTATACACTGAAAACTATAAAACTTTGATGAAAGAAATTAAGGAAGACAGAAATAAGTGGAAAGATATCTCATTATGTGGATTGGAAAATTAATATTGTTAAAATATCCATACTGCCCCAAATGATGTACAGGTTCAATGCAATCCCTATCAAAATTCCAATGACATTTTTCATGAAAGTAGAGAAAAACAATCCTGAATTTCGTATGAAACCATAAAAGACTACAGCTGGAAACATCACACTCTCTGACATCAAAATATAGTACAAAACTATTGTAACTGAAACAACATGGTATTGGCATAAACACAGTCACAGAGACCAGTGGAACAGAAGGGAGAGTCCAGAAATAAATTCATACAATTCATACATTTATGGTCAACTGCTTTTGATAAAGGTGCCAAGAGCACACAACTGGGAAAAGAGAATCTCTTCAATAAATGATGTTGGGAAAACTGGATATTCAAATACAGAATGATCAGACCCTTATCTCACATAATACACAAAAATCAACTCAAAATACATTAAGGACTTAAATGTAAGACTCGAAACTGTAAAACTACTAGGAGAAAACATGGCAGAAAACTCCATGACATTGGGTTTGGCAATGACTTTGTTTGTAAATGAACCCCAAAGCACAGGCAACAAAAGGAAAAATAAACAAATGGAATGACAGCAAACTGAAAAGTCCATGCACAGTCAAGGAACCAATCAATAGAGCAAAGAGACAACATTCAGTATAGAAGAAAATATTTGTGAACTATACATCTGATAACAGGTTAATATCTGAAATGTAGAAGGAACTCAAGCAACTCAATAGTAAGAAAACAAAAATCCAATTTAAAAAATGGGCAAAGGATCTGAATAGACATTTCCCAAAAGAAGACATAAAAATGGCCAACAGGGGCCGGGCGCGGTGGCTCAAGCCTGTAATCCCAGCACTTTGGGAGGCCGAGACGGGCGGATCACGAGGTCAGGAGATCGAGACCATCCTGGCTACACGGTGAAACCCCGTCTCTACTAAAAATACAAAAACTAGCCGGGCGAGGTGGCAGGCGCCTGTAGTCCCAGCTACTCGGGAGGCTGAGGCAGGAGAATGGCATAAACCCGGGAGGCGGAGCTTGCAGTGAGCTGAGATCCGGCCACTGCACTCCAGCCTGGGCGACAGACCGAGACTCCGCCTCAAAAAAAAAAAAAAAAAAATGGCCAACAGGTATATAAAAATTACTAATCATTAGAGAAATGCAAATGAAGAACCACAAGGAGATATCACCTCACACTTGTTAGAGCGGCAGCTATTATTTTTTAAAAAAGAAGTTTTAGAAAGGATGTGGTGAAAAACCTTTGCACACTGTTGTTGGGAATGTTAATTAGTATGGCCATTATAGAAAACAGTGTGGAGGTTCCCTTTAAAATTAAAAATAGAACTACCTTATGACTCAGCAGTCCCACTGTGGGGTGGGTATGCATCCACGGGAAATAAAATCATTATCTTGAAGAGTTATTGGCACTTCTACATTCATTGCAACATTATTCACAATAGCTATGATACGGAATATACATAAGTGTCCATTAATGAATAAATGGATAAAGAAAATGTGGTGCATATACACAATGGGATACTATTCCACCTTTAAAAAGAGGAAACTCCTGTCATTTGTGACAACATGTATGAACCTGGAAAACATTATGTAAGTGAAATAACCCAGGCACAGAAAGATAAATGCCACACAATCTCACTTATATGTAGGATCTTAAAAAGTTGAATCCCTAGAAGTAGAGAATAGAATGGTAGTTACCAGGGGCTAGGGGCAGTGGTAACCCTGCTCCTGGGGGCTGGGGAAGATATTGGTCAAAGAATACAAAATTCCAGTTAGATGGGAGGAATAAGTTCAAGAGATCTACTGAACAACATGGTGACTATAGTTAATAGCAGTAGTATTGTATTCTTGAAAGTTACTAGGAGAGTAGATTTTTAGTATTTTCACTGCACACAAAAAAAGCATGTTTGATAATAAATATGTTAATTACCTTGATTTAGCCATTCCACAATGTATACATATTTTGAAACACGTTGTATATGATAAATATATATTTATCAATTAAACAAATTAATTTTAAAAACAGAATCTCTCCTGGAGAACCAGTCCTAAGAGAGTGGCCAAAAAGAATGTCTAATGCCTTCTTGACTTCACATTTTTGGCTGACTAGTAACAATATATATCCTTTTTTCATACTTAAACTTCACAACAATAAATGCTCCACATAACATAATGTAATTTTTCCTTATATAAGTGAAAACATGCAAAAGGGTGGCATCTCAAATTCTGACCAGTTACTATAGCTAGCTCTAAGTCCAGGATCTTTGGATGGCACATATTCATCTTCTGTTTCCATCACAATTTCATCTTGATAGTCTGTACACTAGAGACAATGTTATAAAGTTAATTACTGTATGTAAAATGGTAGAATGGGAAGGTGCTATGATTTGGATATTTGTCCCTCCAAATCTTATGTTGAAATTTGATACCCAGTGTTGGAGGTGGGGCCTAACGGGAGGTGTTTGGGTCATGGGAGCAGATCTCTTATGAATAGATTAATACCCTCCTTTAGAGGTGAGTTCTTATTCTATTAGCTTCTGTGGAAGCTGGCTGTTAAAAAGAGCTTGGCATCTCTGCCCCACTCTTGCTTCATTTCTTGCTATGTGATCTCTGCACACTCTGGCTCCTCTTCACTTTCAACCACGAGTAGAAGTAGCCCAAGACTCTCACCAGATGCCCAATCTTGAACTTTTCCAGGGGTCAGAACTGTCAGCCAAATAAACCTTTTTTCTTTATAAATTACCCAGTCTCAGGTATTCCTTTATAGCAACACAAAACAGACTAAGATGGAGAAAGGGATAAGTCACAGCAAGGACAAAACTCAGGCAGATGTTATAGTCTTCTTTTTGTGGCTTTTCCTCTACTACTCAGTCCATGTTTTCTTTGCCCTCAATCAGCACCTAAGCTGATCAACGTTCTTACCTTAGGTATGACCTAAACCTTCATTCCTAATGTATCAAAGACCTCAGTGGTCCTGCCTGCATGTGGTTGTTCAAATTTTCCCTTTTAACATTTACTACTGAAATGACAGCAGAAAGAGGCGCCTGGAAGCATCCTCTGTGTCCAAAACATACCCTTCTCTACATTCACTCCACAGCAGCAACCTCATGTGATGCCATCCAGCCCTGAAACTCCCACTTTGGCTGTTGTTCTAATGGCATAAACAGTCCAAAATAGACAGATGGCTGTCTCATCTTCTCAATAATAGAGACGTTGTTGTCTATCCTAGAGGAGGCATACCTCCCTCAAGTACTGAAACTTAAACCGCGGAATCATACTTTTGTGAATTAGCTATTAGATGTAATATTGATAAAAGCCACTTCAACTTCCACCTCTTGGTTCCAAGAATACTGGTTATGACAGAAACAGCACTGTCTTTTGGCCACTGATTCATATCACATGACATTTCCTGTAGAATAACACCCCAGTTTTCTGGTGTTGGCTCCTAGAGACTCTTTAACTGAATTTTTAATAGGCTGTTGAACTCTTCTGCCAGAGTATCTGTTCCTGGTTTATAAGATCTGTGATACAATGACTATAAAATGGACATTCATTAAGTCTATGGGTGGCAGTGCTGGTAGAAACAATGCAGGCTGGAAAAGCAAATCCTTATCAGAATAAGTACTGTTTACATTGAGGACAGATGGCTTCCCCCTCCACAATGGAGGGCATCCACAGTAATCAACCTGCTACCTGGTGGCTAGTCTCTGCACAATGGGGCCCAACTAGGGGCTTAGCATGGGTCTCTGCTGATAGCAGTTTGGACATTCTCTAGGGACAATAGTCGTCAACTCAGCCTTTATGAAGGGGTGTCCATGTGGTTGATTCTTTGCATAACTTCTGTCTCTGTCCCTGTGGACATGATTCATAAGCTCATTGAGTAAGCACTGTGGGGACTGGGAAAAGAGGCCGATGACGTCCAAGATTAGGACATTTCATTCACTTGATTATTGAGAGATTTCCCCAGAGTCATAGCCTTTTGTTGAGCTGTGACCTGACATATAACATTCTCATAAAATGGTATTATACAAATGCTAGTTCTGTAAATCTGACATGATGTTGAGGGTCAGGTATCACAAAACCAAACAATAAAAAAGTAAGCTCCAAACCAAGGTAAAAATATGGTTCAGAGATCTGTACTCAACCTCACTGGAATGCCTAAACTAGGAAGAATTTGAGCAATGATTAAAGATTGGCATGTAATTGACAAGGTTACACCCTAGAAGACAGGAAAGTTTTGAGAGGTGGTTTGTTGACAAAGAGGTAGGGAGATCATTGAATTTCGAATCTGAAAATCTGAATGTGATTCTCAGTTCTGTCATTATGAGCTATGTGAACATGGGCAAAGTGCTTAATCTCTCTTGGTTTGACCCTCCTTGTCTATAAACTAAGGTTAATAGTTTCCTCACTCACCTCATAGCGTTTTAAGATCTAAAATGTGATAATGTATTTGGAAACATTTAATAAATTCTGAAGTGTCACACGAATTTAAAATAAATTCTTGCCATACAGAAAGAATTTCCATGAAATTTGTCTAACATGGAAGGGAAAGAAAAAGTATGAGGCCATATGCCATGAATTCCTTGGGCCATGGTCCAGGCCAATGGACAGGGTCCATAATTTCTAATGTCTTTTTCCGTTAGCTTTAGACCAAGGGGCCAGTGGAACTGGCAGAAGTGCCGTACTTTGGCAGAGTCTGTCTGAGAGAAGGCTTGCAGTCTATTTCTGTCTGTGCCCTTTGAGTTATTCTCAGTAACTGGAAAATTTAACATGTACTCACATGTTCTGGATTAATAACTCTCTTGATGGGTTGCTCTGAAAACCATGGGAACAGATAATGAGGAAACCACAGAGAGTTTTTATTGGCACTAGAGCCAAATGAATTACTTAAAAAAAAAGATATTCTAAAACAACCACCTTTTTTTCTGCCTCAAATATTAGAACATATCTTCAACAGTACAGAGTGAAAGACAGAGTGAGGAATAAATGATGAGTGTGGTTCCTTGAACTAATATAGATAATCAGTTCAAATAACTCACAAAAAATAGCCACATGGCTGTGTGTATGTGTGTGTAAATAACCTATCTCATGCATGTACCATCACCCTTCCTTCCCCTACAAAACCCACACTGCCATGCATTATGATGCAAATTTAATAAGTTGTTGGGGAAACAAAGGACTCTAGAGAGACTGGAAACTAATGACCTTGTAGAAGAAGAGAGGCCTGATACGAGCCTTTGCAGAATGTATAGACTATGGATGAGAGTAAAGAGCAAAATTACTTTTGGTTAAAACTGCTGGGTTTGCTATTATGCTGGTAGCTACAAGTCATCTTCCTAGTTGTGCAATGCTACATTATACACAGCTACAAACTATGAGCAGAAAGCACTTGTTTTGACACTTTATTGAGTATCTGTGACTTGCCTTTCTCAAGGTCTTAACTCTTCAGCAGCTTAGAGTGAGAGCAGTAAGTGATACTGTCACACATCTCAGACAACAAAAAGCTGAAGCAATAGAGGCTTTTGAGTTAAAGCCCTCTGTGTTTTTAACTTCAGTATCTGCTTTCTGACCCTTTGCTCCTTCTTTCCAAAAGAAGTCACATAACTATTAAGAGGCAGAGGCAAGATCCACATCCAGGCTTCCCGCCTTCAGATCCTGAATTTAGATGACCCAATCTCTGCTTGCTGAGATCGGTGACATTGTATGGGTTGGCAATCTCCTCAATTTTGCAAACCTCCACTCAGGCTTAGTAAAAAATCTACAGGTTATTTTACCACAAGAGGTCATCTGCTATTACTTACCTACCACCAACCTCATTCTTTTCCATTCCCTATACCTGAACCTGGAGGTGTTTCCATCATATTTTTAGATCTCTTCTGAAATTATGTTGCAGAGAACCAGCACCAATTACATCCAGCTACAAGCCATTGAAGTACAGGTCTGCAGGTTTTGTGTGCAGAAGATAGGGTTCTTAATTACATTCTCTCTGCTCCTGTGTCCTGCATCCTAGAGAACAATTAAACTCATGAAGCAAGGCATAGAGCTTAGGGGGATTGGCCATTAGTCTTCAGGGATGGAAACTTTAATGTGGCTCTGTAGAGCAATGAGAGATGATGAGGATACTGTATGTTATTTTAACAGACACCAAGGGTTCTTTCTGACTGTCCTTTGCATTAGACTAGCATGCAATTTCAATACATAAGGATTTGTTGAGCAAGCACCCTGTGCCCAGCAATGTAGTAAATATTATGGGAGATTCAAAGTCCAATACATGGTTCCTACCCCTGGGAGCTTTTAATCTAGTTGAGAAGACATGACACACATTTAACAGAAAAATACAAAACACTTTATAATTAAGTAAAATTGTACATGTAATCTAGTACTTTCCATCTCACGTGTGTACCATCACACATGATGGTATGAAAGATGCTGTGGAAAGTCAGGATGAAGAGGGACAAATAATAACACCTAGTGTTTACTGAGCACCAATATATGTGACACATATTTCCTAAGTTCTTAAAACGATTAATTCTTTTAATCCAACAATTTTATTGAGCATGATACTATTTTTATGCCATGAGAAGATTGATGAGAAGATTGAGATACACAACACTCAGGAAATATGCCCAAAGTCACAAAGCTGGAAAATGGCAACATCTGGATTTCAACCCATGAAGTGTGGCTCCACAATCTGTTACCTGGTGCTCTATTATGCCTGCATTCTGGTGAATTAGTTGAGGTAGACTTTATAAATGGCACAGGACTGTCTTTCAGCTGTATAGTCTACATTATAACAAGGCTTGAAGGATGGTGTAGAAGAGATGGCAAATTTCATCAAATGCTTTTTCAGTATCTATTGAAATAATCATGTGGTTTTTTTCTTGGTTCTGTTATATGATATATTACACTTATTGATTTGCACATGTTGAACTATCCTTGTGATATGGTTAAGTCCTGGGTCTCCACCCAAATGTCATGTTGAATTGTAATCCCCAGTGTTGTAGATGGGGCCTAGTGGGAGGTGACCGGACCATGGGAGTGGTTTCTAATGGTTTAGCATCATCCTCTTAGTGCTGTCTCATGACAGACTTCTCACGAGATCTGTTTGTTTAAAAGTTTGTAGCACCTTCCCCTTCACTCTCTCTCCTGCTCCACCATGTGAAGAGGTGCCTGCTTCCCTTCACTTTCTGCCATGGTTGTAAGTTTCCTGAGTCCTCCTCAGCCACGCTTCCTGTACAGCGTATGGAACTGTGAGTCAATTAAACCTCTTTTCTTCATAAATTACCCAGTATCAAGTAGTTCTTTATAACAATGTGAGAACAGACTAATATACCTTGCATCCCTGAGAAGAATCCCACATGATCATGGTGAATGATGTTTTTAGTGTGTTGTTGAATTCTGTTAGCCAGTATTTTGGGGAGGATTTTTGCATCTATGTTAACCAGTAAAATTGGCCTGAGGTTTTCTTTTCTTGTTTTGTCCTTCTCTGGTTTTGCTACCAGGATAATTCTGGCTTTGTAGAATGATTTTTGGAAATCTTTCCTCCTTTTCAACTTCTTTGAAGAATTTGAATAAAATTGGTACTTTTTTTCGTTAAATATTTGGTAGAATTCAGCAGGGAAGCCATCAGGTTCTGGACTTCTCTTTGCTCAGATATTTTTTATTACAGCTTTGATCTCATTGCTTGTTACTCATCTGTTCAAGTTTTTATTTTCTTCATGGTTCAATCTTGGGAGGATGTAGTGCCCAGGAATTTATTCACTTCCTCTACATTTCCCAATCTGTTGGCATATAGTTGTTCATAACAGTCTCTAATGATTTTTTTTTTTTTTTTTGTATTTCTGCGGTCTCAGTTGTTATGTCTCGTCTTTGTTTCTGGTATTATTTATTTGGTTTTCTCTTTTTTTCTTAGCCTAGCTAAAAGTTTGTTGATTTTATTTATCTTCTCAAAAAAGCAAATTTTTGTTTCATTGATATTTTGTATATTTTAGTCTCAATTTCTTTTATTTCAGCTATGATCTTTATTATTTCTTTTCTTCTAATAATTTTGGGTTTGTTTTATTTTTGTTTTTCTAGTTTCTTGAGGTACATTGTTGGGTTGTATAAGTCTTTTTTCCCTACTTTTTTGATGTAGACGTTTATTGTTATAAACTTCCATCTTAGTATTTCTTATGTTGTATCTCATTAACTTTAGTATATTATATTTGCATTTTCATTTGTTTGCAGAAATTTTACTATTTCATTCTTAATTTCTTCATTGACCCACTGGTCACTCACGAGCATTTTGTTTAATTTTCATGTATTGGTGATGTTTTGAGGTTCCTCTGGTTATTAATCTATATTTTTATTCCATTCTTCTCAGAAAACCTACTTAATATGATTTCCATTTTTTTTGAATTTTTTCACACTTATTGTGTGGCCTAAGCTATAGTTTATTCTGAAGGATGTTCCATGTTACAATGAAAAAAAGTGTATTCTGCAGCAGGTGGGTGATATGTTCTATAAATATCAATTAGGCCTAATAGGTCTAGTGTATAGTTTAACTCCATGGCTCTTTGTTAATTTTTCATCTGAATGATATATATATATATTACTGAGAGTGGGCTGTTCAAGCCCTCTACTATTATTATTGTCAGTCAATCTCTCCCTTTAGAACTATTCATGTTTGCTTTATGTACTTGAGAGCTCTGGTCTTGGGTGCATAGACATTTATAATTGTTATGTCTTCTTGCATATTTGACCTCTTTGTCATTATTTAGTGACTTTTTTTCCTCTTCTTATAGCCTTTCATTTGTAGTCTATTTTATCTGATATAAGTACCACTACTCTCACTCTTTTTTGGTTTCCAGTTGCATGAACTATCTTTTTTCACCCCTTCACTTTCAGTCTTTGTATGTCTTTATAGGTGAAATGGCTTTCTTGTCAGCAATATAGAATTTTGTCTTTTTTTTTTTTTTTTTGACAGACTCTTGCTCTGTCGCCCAGGCTGGAGTGCAGTGGCATGATCTTGGCTCACTGCAAGCTCCCACTCCCGGGTTCACGCCACTCTCCTGCCTTAGCCTCCCGAGTAGCTGGGACTACAGGTGCCCGCCACCACACTCGGCTACTTTTTTGTATTTTTTAGTAAATTTGGGGTTTCACTGTGTTTGCCAGGATGGTCTCCATCTCCTGACCTCATGATCTGCCCTCCTTGGCCTCCCAAAGTGCTGGGATTACAGGTGTGAGCCACCACACCCAGCCTAGAATTTGGTCTTATTTCTTTATCCATTCAACTACTCTCTATTTTTAAATTAGAGAATTTATTCCATTTGCATTCAGTGTTATTATTCATTGGAAACTACTACTGCCAGTTTGTTGCATGTTTTCTGGTTGTCTTGTAACTCCTCTCTTCCTGTTTTCCATTTCCCAAAACATACAGAGAAATGATTTTCTCTGGTACTATGTTTTAATTTGTTGTTTTTTATTTTTAGAG
>NW_012116999.1:1558321-1582499 GCF_000951035.1 Colobus angolensis palliatus
AAAAAATAAAAATAAAAATAAATAAATAAATAAATAAATATCTTTATATTGCCTATCTCCTAACCAATTTCTGTCGCTATTATTGTTTTTAATAGATTTGTCTTTTGAATTTCCTACTAGAGTTCTGTGTAAATTACATGCCACAATTATAGTAATAGAATATTCTGAACTTTTCTGTGTACTTACTTTTACCAGTGGATTTTTTAACCTTTAAATATTTTATTTTGCACATTTTTTTTTTTTTTGAGATTGAGGAATTCTCTTTGCATTTCTTTTTTTTTTTTCTTTTTAGAGATACAGTCTCCCTCTGTTGCCAGGGCTGTAGTGCAGTGGAGCAATCACAGCTCACTGCAGCCTCAACCTGCTGGGCTTAAGTGATCCTCCTGCCTCAGCCTCCTGAAAACCTGGGACCACAGGTGTGCATCATCATGCCCTGGTTATTTTTGTAAAATTTTTTGTAGAGACAGGGTCCCACTATGTTGTCCAGTCTGGTATTACACTTCTGGGCTCAAGCAATTCTCCCACCATGGCCTCCTAAAGTGCTAGGGCTACAGGCATGAGCCACCATACTTGGCTTTCTTTAGCACTTTTTATAAGACAGGTGGTGAGTTCTTTCAACTTTTGCTTGTCTGGGAAAGATCTTTTCATTCCTTCATGTTGGGAGGTTAATTTTGCTGGGTACAGTATTCTTGAATGGCAGTTTTGTTTTGTTTTTGTTTTTGTTTTTCTTCTCAAGAACTTTGAAAATGCTCTTGACTCCCTTCTGGTCTGTATGGTTTCCATTGAGAAATCTGTTGCCAGAAGAATTGGTACTCCTTCGTATATTATTTGCTTTTTTCCTTGCTGCTGTTAGGATCTTCTTTTTGTCCCAGACCTTTGAGTGATTATTATATGCCTTGGGGTGGTCTTATTAGGGTTGAATCTATTTGGCGTTCTCTTCCTGTACCTGGATATTTATCTCTTTCTCAAGTTTTGGAAAACTTTCTGTTATTATTTCTTCCTTAAGTTTTCTACCCTTGCTCTCGCTCAACTCCCTCTTGAAGGCCAATAATTTTTAGATTGGGTTTTTTGAGGTAGTTATCTATATCTTGCAGGAGATCTTTGTTCTTTGTCATTCTTTTTTTTCTTTCCTCCAAGTGTGTATTTTCAAATGGTCTGGCATGGCGCTTACTGATTATTTCCTCTTCTTGACCCTTCCTGATGTTAACAGACTCTAATACATTTTTCAGTTCAACAGATGTATTTCTTATTTCTGTTTGTTTGCTTGTTTTCATTATTTGAAACTTCTCGTTAAATTTCTCTCCTAAATTCCTGAATTGCTTTTCTGCATTATCTTAGAGATCACTGAGTTCCCTTAAAACTGCTACTTTTATTTATTGGTCAGAGAGCTCACATATCACCATCTCACTGGCGTAAGTCAATGGCTTCTTGCTTTGTTTAACCTCACCACATTCTGCTTCCCTATTTGCTGGTGTGCCTTGTGGATGTAGTCTATGCCTTTGCATTGAATGATTAGTTATTTGTTTTAGTCTTCGCTGTCTGGCTTGTTATGTTCTTTATTAGATATATTTGCTTAAAGATTCCTGGTAATTGACTTGTTGAATTTCTTTTTTTTCCTGCTGGATTGCTGCCTCCTTTTTGTCACTAGATTATGCCTTAAGCCAAGCTTTGTCTTGGCTGAAGTAAGTGATCAGAGGGCTGCTTGTCCTAAATGCAGAAGGTCCCAAAGGGAATATCCTTTCAGTATGGGAAGACTGGCTAGGGCTTCACAGCCAGGAAACCTGTAGATCATACCTCATAGAGCTTCTTTCATTTGATATCTCCTTAAGGCTGAGTTACAGAGCATTTTCCAGGGCTGGGGATTATAGCCTTACCTCCTCACTTTGTCTTCAGCTATCTTCAGGGATATTTCTCCATTCAGGCACTTGTGATGCTTTCCATGGGTTGAAGCCAGGGCAGAATTCCTGCTAGGGAACCCAAGATGGTGGGAAAGTTGGTTGTCCACCTCTCTCTCAATTTTTTTAGAAATCATGAGTTGGGAGGAAATTTTCCATGCACTTGGTGCTGAGCAGATTGAGGGGAAGAGTATTGCAGATACAGAACGGTCTTATCATCTCTCAGAGTTTCCTCACTTTTCTGTGGCCCCTGAAACTGTCTTATTCTCATATTTAAGTTTTGGTGTATTTCTGGTGATAATCTTCGTGTTGTATATTTGTTTTTGGTTTTCTGTTGGTGGGGCTGGGCATTGAAATCAACTTGTTTCTACACTTCCATTTTGGAATTGGAAGGTCTCTGCTGAGCATCTTTATGCATGTTATTTTCCATAAAATTCACTAAAAGTCTATGAAATAGGTATCACTTCACTTTTTTTTTTTTTTTTTGACAATGTCTCACTCTGTCACCTGGGCTGGAGTGCAATGGCATGATCATGGCTCTCATTGCAGCCTCGACCTCCCAGACTCAGGTGATTCTCTTGCCTCAGCTCCCTGAGCACACACAGGTGTGTGCCACCATACCTGGCTAATTTTTGTTTGTTTGTTTGTATTTTGTGTAGAAATTAGGTGTCACCGTGTTTTCTGGGCTGGTCTTCAACTCCTGAGCTCAAGTGATTCACCTGCCTTGGCTTCCCAAAGTGCTGGGTTTACAGGCATGAGCCATCATACCCAGCTAGTATCACTTACTTTCATTTTCCAGAAAAAGAAATATAAGTCAAGAGAGATTAAGAAATTAGGCCAAACACACAATGCATGACTACAAAGTCAGGACTTGAAAACTCAACTTTGTCTTACCCCCCAGGCCATTTGCCTCCTATTACATCACAGTCTCAATATGATTGCAACTATGCAAACAATCCACTGCATAGTAAAAACAAGCTTTGGGGAGGCCACATAGCAAAATAGTAGTAGCACTTGTGTTAGGGAGGATGTGCTACAGATTTTCATTTTTCACTTTTAGCTATTGCCTATGTATATAATTAAAACTTACATTGTTTACAAAATAATAAAGAATAGTAGAGGAGAGAGAGAGAGAAAGAGTGAAAGAGAGAGAGAAGTAAATAAAAAACCAAGATGATAGAAAGAGAACTCTTTCCATTTATAAGGAAAGTTTCCAAGGACTAAGATCATGCCTCTTTAAACTGCTACGTTAACCTTGATTATTAGAGTATTAACCTTACCTGAAATGGCAAAATAGTTTTTCTTTATACAATTTTTTTTCCAGAAAAGCATTTGGTGAGTGGTTAAAAAGGCCTGAATTTACTTGCCTGAAACAATTTGCCTACTGCCTTTAGCTTAAACTAGAGTCTCAGGACTGGAGAGTAATATGTATGATAGCTAGTAACAGGGGGTATCTGGGAGTTGGGGAAGCTATCTTGTTTTTTGGCTATCCTGTGAGACAACAAATTTAACAGTGCCCTCTGGCCAGAATCCCTCAGAAGGGATATTGGGAGATAGCTTATCCCACACAAATACACTCTAAAATCTAGTCCCAAGATTCATATGTGTTATTTCTGCATAGGCAAAATGTAGTCTGGTTGAAGTGATTGACGAGTTGGTAATTTTCAGTATAAAAGGCTTTTCTTTCCTAAAGAAGGTTTGAAGGCAAAGTAAGTATTGGATAATATCATCATCATCAGCAGCAGCATTAACATTATCTGAGTACATAATATTTGTTACACCCTGTTATAACTGATTTACATGTCATTTAAGACTCACAACAACTCTTGTAAGATAGGTAATACTATTATTACCATCCTCATACTAGAGGAGAAGGAAGTTGAAAGACAAAGGGACTCTCCCAAGAGCATACAATTGTTTAGTAGAGAAATCTCTTCTCCTACCTTTAACACTGATAGATACTTTTGCCTAATTACATCTGAATTAAACCTGGAAGGAGGACAATGACATAGGATGATTTTTCTCTACCCATCACCAATTCACTTCTTATAGGGCTGATTTTGTCTGTTAAGTGATGGGAGCCAAGAGGCTGAGGCAGGAGAATGGCGTGAACCTGGGAGGCGGAGCTTGCAGTGAGCTGAGATAGTGCCACTGCACTCCAGCCTAAAAAAAAAAAAAAAAAAAAAAAAAAAATTTAGGCAGTTGGGTATTATCTGGCCTTTCTCATCTAAAATGGCTGCACACTTTCTGCCTGGTTCTCAAAGATGTTTTTCTACAGAAGGCTCTCTTGGTATATCATGGTCTGTTTCATTTTTTTGAGAGGATACAACGTCAATCATAATTCCTGCTCTTAAGGTGCTTACCATCTAGATAAATTGTAATGATATGTATGGATAGCATAATTGTTTTCACTGTGAAAATTGTGGGGAAAATGCAGAGAGATGCAATCCTAAGTTCATTGAAGCAAAGAAGGAGCACTTTCATAAATTTAGGGTTGGAGAGAGTGAGTGTGAGGAGGGTTAGCCTATTTGAAGTTCAGGATTTCACCTATTTGAAAAGGTGATGCCCAAAGAGATTTTGCATTAAGGTTTTACTACCTGAAGGAAGTGAATCATAGAAACCATTTGGAAAAAAAAATGAAAGGATGCAGAAAACATGGCAAGTAAAGGTGTGAAAGAAATCTTGATATTGGGGAGTAATTTTTAAACTTTCTTTCCTCCTCCAAGAAGGCTTGGAAGAGGAAATGAAAAACTTGAGTATGGATGTATTCAGGGGAGAATACATATAGCTCAGAAAACAAGAACTTGTTTTTATGAAATGGAGAAGGCAGAAATAAAATGAGAAACAGTTAAGAAAATTCTCATACTCAGGCTGAGTGGTAAATGTGGATATTGAATGTTTTAGAGTAGGAAGAAACTAATGAGGCACTCTGGACTGAATTAATCAGTTGTATTACATCCTCTGAATACCTCCACTTGCAGATAAAGGCTAGCTTCTTACACTGATAATAACTAGAATTTATCACATACTTTTCATGAGCCAGAATCTGGCTACATGTAGTATCCCAAGCAACGTTCAAAACAACCCCACAAAGCACAATCCCCAACAGATGGGAAATTTGAGGCTTGTGAAGATTAAGTGACAGGTCCAAGTTCACACAGATTGTAAGCAGTTGAGCTCAGGGCTGTTTGACTCCAAAGTACACATTCTCTTCCAGACTCTCAATCTCTGGCAATATACCAGTATTTTCATCCTTTACAATATGAGACAGATCCTGAGAAAATAGTATCATTGGCAGACAGGCTGGCAGCTCTCTGATGAGTCTTCTTGTAAAGGATGTTGGCAATTATTTATGAGTCCATCTACTTCTGTTATTGAAATCCGCACATAATCTGAAGTAACAGTGTCACCCTACTCTCCTCACAATTGAATTTCTTACCAGGATGCTCCACAAGAAATAATACTGACTTTTTAATGCATGATTTATCTCCTAGGAAAAATATCTGAGTATAAGTCAGTGAACATGTAGAAAACGGGATAAAGGAAGAGAAACGAAGGAGGCTTTCTAGCCATTAAGACTCCACTAGGCAATTTAGACATCATCAATTGCTCCCTATTAGCTACAGAGAAAAAAAAAAAAAACAAAAACGTAGATCCAGAAAATGCTGAGTACCACCCAGTAACAGGTAATATTAATAACATGGGGGTGAGACAAAAGATATTTCTTCTAAGAGACTAGACCACAAGGCTTTTCTTAAAATTATTTTTTATAGCAACCTCTAGTGGATCTAGAATCCCTAGGGTTTCATCATTCAAATCCTATTATAACAGGTATAAATAATCCCAGACTGTGAAGACTATAATACATACCTAACTCGTCAGTGCCCAGATACTAAGGAACCTTGAGGAGTACCAAGACCATCCAGGAAAACATGGCTTCACCAAACAAACTAAATAAGATCCCAGAGATCAATCCTGCAGAGACAGAGATATGCAACCTTTTGGGAAGTAAATTCAAAAGAGCTGTGTTGAGGAAACTCAAAGAAATTCAAGGTAACACAGAGAAGAAATTCAGAATCCTACCAGATATGTTTATCAAAAATTTGAAACAATTAAAAATAAGCAAACAGAGATTCTGAAGTTGAAAAATGTGATTGACTTGCTGAAGAATGCATCAAAGTCTCTTAATAGCCGAATTGATCAAGAATTAGTGAGCTTGAAGACAGGCTATTTGAAAATACAGTCAAAGGAGACAAGAGAAAAAAGAATAAAAAAGATTGAAGCACACCTACAAGATCTAGAAAGCCTCAAAAGGACAAATGTAAGAGTTACTGGCCTTATTGAGGAGGTGGATAAAGAGATAGGGGTAGAAAGTTTATTCAAAGGGATAGCAACAGAGAACTTCCTAAACCTAGAGAAAGATCAATATCCAAGTACAAGAAGGTTATAGAACACCAAGCACATTTAACCCAAAGAAGACTAACTCAAGGCATTTAATAATAAATTCCAAAGATCATGGATAAAGAAAGGATTCTAAAAGCAGCAAGAGAAAATAAAAAAATAACATGCAATGGAGGTCCAATACATCTGGCTGCAGACTTTTCAATGAAAACATTACAGGCCAGGAGAGAGTGGCATGATATATTTAAAGGGCTGAGGAAAAAATCTTTTACCCTAGAATAGAATGTCTGGTGAAAATATCCTTCAAACATAAGGGAGAAACAAAAACTTTTCCAGACAAATTAAAGCTGAAGAATTCCATCAATACCATATCCGTCCTTTAAGAAATACTAAAGAGAATACTTTAATCAGAAAGAAAATGACATTAATGAGCAATAAATAATCACCTGAAAGTGTAAAATATACTAGTAATAGTAAGTACACTGAAAAAATGCAGAATACTATAACACTGTAACTGTGGTGTGTAAACTGCTCTTATTCTAAGTGGAAAGACTAAAAAAAAGAGCCAATCAAAAATCATAACTACAACAACTTTTCAAGACATACACAGTACAGGAAGATATACATAGAAACAACAAAAAGTTAAAAAGCAGGGGATGAAGTTAATGTAAATAATTTGTATTAGTTTTCTCTTTCCTTGTTAGTTTATGCCATCAGGGTGAAGTTGTCATCAGTATAAAATGATAGGTTATAAGATGTTATTTGCAAGCCTTATGGAAAACTCAATCCAAAACCATGCAAAGGATATAGAAAAAATTAAAAGTGAGAAATCAAAATGTACCATCTGAGAAAATCATCTATACTGAAACGTGGACAGGAAGGAAGGAAGAAAGAGAGCACCACAAAACAAACAGAAAACAACAAAACAACAAGGACAAGTCCTTATTTATCAATCATAGGATTGAGTATAAATAGACTAAACTCTCTAATCGAAAGACCTGCAGTGGTTGAATGGATTAGAAAACAAGAACCAATGATATGTTGCCTAAAAGAAACACACTTCACCTATAAAGACACACATACACTGTAAATAAAGGGATGGAAAAAGATACTCCAGGCATATGGAAACCAAAAGCAAGCAGGAGTAACTATCCTTAGATCAGACAAAATAGATTTCAAGACAAAAACTATCAGAAGAGACAGAGAAGGTCATTATATAATGACAAAAGTGTCAATTCAGCAAAAAGATATAACAATTATAAATATATATGCACCCTATGCTGGAGTACCCAGCTATATAAAGAAATGCTATTAGAGATAAAAAGAGAGATAGACTCCAATGAAATGATACCTAGAGACTTCAAAACCTCACTTGTAGCATTAGGAAGATCTTTCAGACAGAAAATCAACAAAGGAACATTGTATTTAATCTGTACTACAGACCAAATGGACCTAATAGATATTTACAGAACATTTCATCCAATGGCTACAGAATACAATTTTTTTTTTCTCAGCACATGGATTATTCTTAAGGATAGACAACATGTCTGGCCACAGAACAAGTCTTCAAAACTACAAAAATATGAAATTATTATTATTATTGAGATGGAGTCTCACTCTGTCACTCCAGGCTGGAGTGCAGTGGCATGATCTCAGCTCACTGCAACCTCTGCCTCCTGAGCTCAAGCGATTCTCCTGCCTAGCCTCCTGAGTAGCTGGGATTAAAGGTGCCCACCACCATGCCTGGCTAATTTTTGTATTTTCTGTAGAGATAGGGTTTCATCATGTTGATCAGGCTGGTAGCAAACTCCTAACCTCAAGTAATCCACCCACCTCAGCCTCCCAAAGTGCTGGGATTAGAGGCATGAGCCACTGCACTTGGCCAAAAAGATGAAATTATATCAAGTATCTTCTCTGATGATAATGGTATAAAACTAGAAATCAATAACAGGAGGAATTTTAGAAATTATACAAACACATGGAAATTAAAGAATATGCTACTGAATTACAAGTGGATCAATGAAGAAATTAAGAATAAAATTGAAAATTTCTGGAAACAAATGATAATGGAAATACAACATAGCAAAACCTATGGGATATACTGAAAGTAGTACTATGAGCAAAGTTTATAGATATAAGTGCCTACATCAAAAAAGAGAAAAACTTCAAAGAAACACCTAATGATGCATCTTAAGGAACTAGAAAAACAAGAGCAAACCAATCCAAACCTTAGTAGAAGAAAATAAATAATAAAGATCATAGCAGAAATAAATGAAGTTGAAACAAATAAACTAAAACAGTAAATCGGTGAAAGGAAAAGTTAGATTTTTAAAAAGATAAGCAAAATCAACAAACCTTTATCCAGATTAACTAAGAAAAATGAGAGAAAACCGTAAGTAATAAAATCAGAAATGAAAAAGAAGACATTACAACAAATGCTGCAGAAATTCAAATTATCATTAATAACTACTATGAGCAACTATATGCCAATAAAATGGAAAATCTAGAACAAATGGAAAAATTTGTAGACACATACAACCTACCAAGATTGAATCATGAAGAAATCCAAAGCCTGAACTTACCAATAACAACTAACAAGATTGAAGCCATAATAAACAGTGGCCCAGCAAAGAAAAGCCTGGTACTCAATGGTTTGGCTGCTGAAATTTATTAAACACTTAAGAACTTTTAGCAATCCTACTCAAATTACTTCAGAAAAGAGAAGAGAAGGAAATACTTCCAGACTCATTTTATGAGGTCAGTATTACCCTGATATCAAAAGGAGACAAAGATACAACAAAAAAAGAAAACTATAGGTTAATATCCCTGATGAAAATTGATCCAAAATACTTATCAAAATACTAACAAATGGCATTCAACATTAAATTTAAAAGATTGTTCATTAAGACCAAGTGAGATTCTTTCCGGGGATACAAGGATTGTTCAATATAGGCAAATCAATAAATGTGATATATCATAGAAACATATTGAAGGACAAAACAATATGATCATTTCAATTGATGTTTAAAAAGCATCTGATAAAATTTTAACATCCCTTCATGGTAATAACCCTCAAAAAACTGGATATGAAAGGAATATATTTCAATATAATAAAAGTCATATATGACAGACCCACAAATACTATACTGAATGGGGAAAAAGACTGAAATCCTTTCCTCTAAGATCTGAAACATGACAAGGTTGCTCACTTTCACTACTATTACTCAATGTAGTACTGGAAGTCCTAGCTACAGCAATCAGACAAGAGAAAGAAATAATGAGGATGTTCTTCCTATGGAGTAGCCATTCTTTTATTCCTTTACTTTCCTAATAAACTTGTTTCACTTTACCGTATGGACTCACCCACAATTCTTTAATGCATAAGATGCAAGAACACTCTCTTGCAGTCTGAATCAGGAGTTCTTTTCAGTAACACCTTCCTGGCAAACCACAAAGGAATAATACTGAGACTGCAACCCAAAGGAAGTAGGCTGCAACATCAATTGACCAACTTTGGGTAAGTGGTGGGGTGCATTTTACCTGGGTAAGGTATGAGATTGGGTTAGAGGCTCAACTTAGGGGAGTTAGAGTCTCTCCTAAGACAGAGAGGGTTAAAGGCCCCTATTAATAAAAGCCAAGGATGCTTGAACAATCTTGGATTCGAGGCTCACCTTATGAAGGTTAGAGTCCTTCCTAAGATTTAAGGGGTTAGAAGCCCCCTCAGTAAATCCCTCTTGGCTAAGAAGGGATTTGGCATTATGGAATGTTAACTGCTATTCTCTTTGGATTAATCTCCCTTGCATTCTTTGCTGATGGCTGTGAGTGACAGGATTAAGCATGTACAGGATCACAGGACATGGGGAGCTTTTTCTTTCCTAAAGAGGGAAACTTGAGAGCTGATGGGACTGCTGGAATATATCTCTTCTGACTGACAGATCAGAACTTTTGATTCAGTGTCATTGCAATGAGTGGGTCGTCTTTCTCTGGTCTCCCTGAATGCTTGGCCTTCACCACCCTGTCACAGGCAGTGCTTTATTTCCCTTTCTCTCCTTTCCCTTTCTTACCTTTTCTGTTATTCAGGATGACCATCTTGCCCAGAGACCACATGTTGAAACTCTTTTAATACACTTTGAATGGATTAAAGATGACAGGGCACAATCAGGGGCAAGACCGAGCCTTGCTAGTTCGATATTAGGTGCTAAGCAGAGTGGCCAATGTGTCTTGAGATGTAGCGAATCTGGTGTACTTTGTGGTGTAAATTTGCCTTTCTGTGTCATTTTGTCATAAAGAGGAGTACCTTAGGATAGAGCATAGGCTTAGGACCCCATAAGCCCACTGTTCAAGACAGCCCAGCAAGCTGGTCAGTAACAATCTTTGCTGCAGGTCTCTGAAACAAACAAAACTAGATGAAGTTTCTGTCTCATCTTGTTCTATGTTCTTGGGAGCTTTACCTTGTAACCACATGGCAGTACTTCTTTTTTGGTTTCCACCATTGAGGGAACAGGAATTTTGGAGTTCACATCATAGCCTTAAAAATTATCTCAAGCAGTTAAAAGTCTTTACAAGCTCAAAATTGGCTACTCCAGACTCCTTCTTGGAAGAGTAATGGAAACTGCCCAGTGCTGTAGCTTAGTAGCTAAGGCTTTTTCTTTTCACACTGGTTGTCTGGGTTAATGTTCAATTCCTGGCTTAGGGAATGATTCCTTTCTGGTTTGATATCTGCATGACCTTTACAATTTGTTGATTCTCTTCCCTTCCATGAACCATCTTTAATTTTCCTTCCTCTGAGCACCTGGGAGGTTACTTTTGTTAAAGTTCAAAAACTAGAAATATTGGCTGTTTGGCTTGGCTAAAGTTGGGTAATAGGAGATTTAAAAGGAATTTTTTAGAGTGCTATGGTTAAAAGTCAGCTTAATTAAAAGTGAATATTCAAGCTCTAACAACCTGGGACTCCTCAGGAAATATATAAGAGGCACCATAGACACCATTTTGGGAAAAATCTCTGTTTTCCTCATGGAACCCCAGGAATTAAAAGTGGATAGTTCCCTCTCAAAATCTAAGGCTTTTTATGTTTTGCATTGCATTATCTGACATTTTTCGCTTCTGGGGGTATCAGAAATTACTTTACATTATGAGAGAGCTTTGGTGTATAATAACTAGGTAGGAAATATAGTTTTGGGGATAACTGATGACAGTCATGGGAAGATAGTCAGCTCTTTGCATGTTTGAATTAGAGAAGCATGCTCTTGGCAATCTAGAAGATACGGAAATGTCCCCAGGCCCCACTGAGAGATGAGACTCCCATGAGAGATGGGCTGCTTGACTCTTTTTTACAATCTAAGATCTGGTATAAAAATTCGACCTTTAATTTTTGGGGATTTGTTTTGCCTTCTAGTTGTGCCTGCTTATTAAGTCAGAAACTGCAAGCTTTAAAGAGAAACTTAAAAACTGGCAAATGGAAAAATCTTACAATTAGAAGATCTTCTGTCTGTATTTATATGTGTTGTGTGTGATGTTTACATATAAAAGAGCTCTGATTAATTGGCTTAAAAATAATAAGCACTTAAACCAAATATTTTGTCGAAAGAATAAAAGCTATAATGACTTTAGTAAGCTTTGGGAAGGAAGAACAGTTTTACATGCAAGGTGTGTAAGGAAAGTGAAATGTGGTTTTGGTAAAAAGTTATAAGAAGGCATGGGAATGTGGATTTTTTTTTTGGTCTGGTTTAGAGAATCGAACAGTTGTTTCCAGTTAGATAGGAAAAAGGTAAAGGTTTGAACAAGTTGTGGATGGTTTGTGAAAAATTAATCTTATGAAAGAAATTCTATGTGTGAACATATTGGCTAAAATTAAAGGGGTACTACTCAGTTTATTTGTAAATTGAGCATTGGAGTAAAAGCACAACAGGGTTTCCTGAGAGCAATGATCTGCTCTTTGACAAAGATTGTAAACTGTTATAAAAGATTTATGAGAATCTTACCTTATGGTCAAAGTAATTAAGATTGGATAGATTTAACTGTAAGATTTTAGTGAAAATTGGGTTGACATTAATAGTACACTAATGCAAGTGTGAAATGTGACTTTTTCTCTTGAAAAAGATTTTCACATAATCTTTAAAAAATGAAAGATTTTTGTTTGTCTTTTGAATAAACTACAGGAAAAAGAGGGAAGAAAAAGACAGATTGTTTGGAAAGCTACATCTTCCCTCCTAATGAGTAATGGTTTTTGCCTTTTAAAATTTTTGAGCTATCATTTTGGCTAAATGAATGACTTATGGTAATCTGGGATTTGATTTTATAATATAAAGTATTTCAAGCCTTTGATATTTGACAAACTTTCAAAAATCAAATTATAAATTATGTCTTTCTGACCAAATTAATCTTTTAAATATTAGGTGCCTTAAAGTCCCAAACTGACATATTTGGCTTATTTGATATAAAAGTCATACAGGAAGCATTGTCAATATGAAATGGTGTTTGACTTACTTTGGACTGTATTTGTTTAAATATGTTGTTATTAGTATGTCTTCCAAAATTATGAAAAACTTCTATAGTTCTGATATGATTTAGTGTATATTATTAATAGTTATAATTTTTATGTTAACCTGTTGTATGCCACAGAAGTAACCAAAATTCTTATTCAATTATGACTTTAATACTGGCTGTCCTAAGACATTTTGTCATCCACAGACAATTGTTGTATTGTTTTGATCCTTTACAAAACGTGGTTTATAATCAGCTATGGGACTTTGACAGGTGCTCCTGAATGCAGTTTGCTAAAGACTTTGGCGATTGTGACATTAGAATAGAGGGAAAAACTTTCAGGACTCTCATGGAGAGCTGAGATGTTTATGAATATCAAATGAAACAGGAGTTAACAGCATGGACTGAACTAATAGAAGACTGAAGTATTTTTCTGACTTTTTGCTTTAAATGTTATTAATCCTTCGTTTTATTTTTCAGAGTCAAAAAAACTTTTCTTTGGAGTTATTTACAGCTTGTAACAATTGAGTAAAGTATACTCTTGTTAACCAAAATTTGGAGCATATTTGTTTCTCTCTACCTGATTTCTCCAGACTTTGGAAACCATTTGCGACTATGCTTAATTGATGGCAATATAGTTATTTGCATAAGTGCAATAAGAGTGTTTTGCAACAGGACACAACTGGAAAAACTGGTTACTTTACAAAGGCTTTGACTGGACTGGCATGCTTTCCTTTAAGGAATCAAACTTGGCTTGTAGAGCTAATAAAAGCTCCTTGGGAAAACTGGCCTCATACCTTGTGTACACAGTCTCTGTACGACCTAGGGTAAGTAAAGAATGTCAATTTCTGACAGGCCCAGGAGCCCCAAGTTATCTTGGGACCCAAGAGTAGAGCAATTTACTCAAGTCATAGGTGTTTGAGAGTACAAATCTATGACTGGGATCAGTTTTTTAAAAAGTTTTATCTGAGATTCCTTATGGAACAGAGTTCCATCAAAGCCAATTTTAAAAGCTTATGTTGAAAATAATTATTCTTGCTGCACTTTATACAAAAATCAGGGTAAATGTAAGACTAAGGTTTATTTTTGCAAATGAATTGGTCCTATTATGATTTGTCTTTACTGAAAATGGGAAACTGAAGAGAAAAAAAATACTTTTCAAGAACTATGGTAACTTGTTATTAGATTCTAGTCTCATCAGTGGTTTTTAAGTTTTTTTTTCTTGCAATTTAGACTAACCGTGCTTATTCCTGTCAACCAATCAGTGATCTCTGATTGCAGCTCAGAAGAAACAGGAGGGGTGGGTAATGTAAAAATCTGGATCAATATTCTAATTCTGGGCATATATTGGAATCAGCTAGCAGCCCCATATCAGCTTAGTTCCAACAGTTTCCCAGTCCATGGAAAGCCTTCTAATTTATTTTACTTGGGATGATTTTACTTATTTTGCTTTACTGTTGTGAAATATATTGCTTTTGTACTCTTTGAGTAGGAATGCAGGATAAGCTTACTGAATATTTTCTTAAATTGAACACTTATTAATCTCCTATATATCATCTTTTGTCAGAACTCAGAGTTATGAATGGTCCTCGACATACCAATCATTTCTAAATGGACTGAACTCCTCTTTACGCTGAATACAAGAGCCTATAATAGACAGGAATATCATTGCCCCTCTTCAGCCTGAAGAAGTTATAGAAAATAGATCTTCATTCCTCTACAACCCTTAGGATTAAGGGTTCCTTTATAAAAGGGAGGGAAAAAGGTGTCAAAGGCATTCAAACAAGAGCGATTCCATTTTGAATAGGTGCTGGGTAAAATGACGCTGAGACATACTCGACTGAATTCCCAGAAGGTTAGGTATTTTAAGTCAAAGAATGAGATAGGAGGTTGGCACAAGACACAGGTCAAAAAGACCTTGCTGATAAAATAGATTGTGGTAAAGATGCTGGCAAAAACCCACCAAAACCAAGATGGTGATGAAAGTGACATCAGGTCATCCTCACTGCTCATTATGCACTAATTATAATGTATTAGAATGCTAAATACACTCTTGCCAGCACCAAGACAGTTTACAAATGCCATGGTAATGTCAGAAGTTACCTTATATGGTCTGAAAAGGGGAGGAACCCTCAATTCTGGGAATTGCCTACCTGTTTCCTGGAAAACTCATAAATAAAGTAGTCATTCTTTCATTGCTTTACTTTCCTAATAAACTTGCTTACACTTAAAGAAAAAGAAATAGATGTCATCCAAATTGGAAAGGAAGAAGTCAAACTATTCTTGTTTGCAGTTGATAAGATCTTATATTTGGGAAAACCAGAAGACCCCCAACAAAGGACTATCAGAACTGTTAAACAAATTCAATCAAGTTACAGGATAATAAATCCTCATCCAAATATCAGTAGCATTTATATATGCCAACAGTGAGCAATCTGAAAGAAAGTAAAAGAAGTAATCACATTTACAATAGCTACCAAAAATCCTTAGGGATTAACCAAAGAAGTGAAAGATCTCTACAATGAAAACTATGAAACACTGATAAAAGAAAATTGAAGAGGACACAAAAAATGAAAAGATACTGCATGTTCGTGGATTGGAAGACTCAGTATTGTTAAAATGTCCATACTACCCAAAGCAATCTACAAATCCAATACAATCCTCATCAAAATACCAATGACATTCTTTATAATAATAGAAAAAAATCCTCATATTTTTATGGAACCACAAAAGACCAAAAATACCCAAAGCTCTCTTGAGCATAAAGAACCAAACTGGAGGAATCACATTACCTGACTTCAAATTATACTACAGTTATAGTCACCAAAACGGTATGGTACCAGCATAAAATCATACATGTAGACCAATGGTAGGCAATAGAGAACCCAGAAACAAATCCATACAACTACAGTGAACTCATTTTCAACAAAGGTCCCAAGAACATACATTGGCAAAAGGTCAGTCTCTTCAATAAATAGTGCTGGGAATCTTGGATATCCACATGCAGAAGAATGAAACTAGATCCATATCACTCACCATATACAGAAATCAAACCAAAATGGATTAAAGACTTAAATCTAAGGCCTCAGAATATGAAATTACTAAAAGAAAACATTGAGGAGACTCTCAAGGACATTGGACTGGTCAAAGATTTCTTGAGTAATACCTCACAAGCACAGTCAACCAAAGCAAAAATGGAAAAATGGGATCACGTTAAGTTAAAATCTCCCGCACAGTAAAGGAAACAATCAACAAAGTGAGGAAACAACCTGTAAAATGGGAGAAAATGTTTACACACTATCCCTCTGACAAGGGATTAATAACCAGAATATATAAGGAGCTCAAAGAACTCTACAGAAAAAAATGGAATAATCAGATCAAAAAATGGGCAAAGGATTCAAATAGGCATTTCTGAAAAGAAGACATACAAATGGCAAATAGGCATATGAAAAGGTGCTCAACATAACTGATCATCAGAGAAACGCAAATAAAAACTACAATGAGATATCATCTCATCCCAGTTAAAATGGCTTATACTAAAAACTCATGCAATAACAAATGCTGGCAAGGATGTAGAGAAAAAGGAATCCTCGTATACTGTGGATGGGAATGTACATTTGTACTATCATTATGGAGAACAGTATGGAGGTGCCTTAAAAATGTAAAAACTGAGCTACCATATGATCCAGAAATCTCACTGCTAGGTATATACCCAAAAGAAAGGAACTCAATATATCAAAGAGATAGCTGCACTCCTGTTTGTTGCAGCACTGTTTACAATAGCTAAGATTTGGAAGCAACCTAAGTGTCCATCAACAGATAAATGGATAAAGAAAATGTGGTACTCACACACAATGGAGTACTGTCGGCCATGAAAAGAAAGAGATCCTGTCATTTGCAACAATATGGATGGAACTGGAGTTCATCATGTTAAGTAAAAGAAGCCAGGTAAAGAAAGACAAACTTTGCATGTTCTCACTTATTTGTGGGAGATAAAAACTAAACCAGTTGATCTCATGGGTATAGAGACTAAAATGGTTGTTACCAGCATCTGGAAGTGGTAATGGAGTGATGGGGAAAAGTGGGAATGGTTAATGGGTGTGAAAAAATAGTTAGATAGAATGAATAAGATCTAATATTTGATACCACAACAGGGTGCCTACAGTAAACAATAATTTTTGTATATTTAAAAATAACTAGAAGAGTATAATTGAATTGTTTGTAACACAAAGGAAAGATAAATACTTGAGGGGATGGATACCCTTTTACCCCGATGTGATTATTATGCATTGTCTATCTGTATCAAAATATAGTATAACCCATAAATATGTAATCTATTATGTACCCACAAAGATTGAAAATAAGAAATTAAAAGAAACACATCCTATTTTATATATGTATATATAATTTTAAATTGTAGTAAAACATAAAATTTTCCAACTTAACCATGTTTAAGTGTATAGTTTATTAGTGTTAATTATACTCCCATTGTCATTTAACAGATGTCCAGAACTTTTTCATCATATTAAAACTAAAACTTTCTACCCACTAACCAAGTACTCCCAATTATTTCCTCCCCAGCCCCTGGCAATCATCATTCTTTTGGTCTCTATAAATTGACTACTTCAAATACCTCATATAAGTGGAATCATACAATATTTGTCTATTTGTGACTGAATTATTTCACTTAGCATAATGTTCAATCAGATCCTATGTAAAATCTCTTGAAGGCCCTCCTATATATCTGAGTGAGAATTATGACTTTTTATTGTGGTAAAACACACATAACATACAATTTACCACTATTGACATTTAAAACATTCACTATATCATGCAACGATCACCACTATCTACTTCCAGAACACTTTCATTATCCCAAAAGAAAACCCTATAGCCATTAAGCAGTCCCTCTCCTTTCCTCCTTCACCCTTGTCCCTTGCAACCACTAACCAGTTTTCTGTCTCTATGGATTTACCTGTTCAGGATATTTCACATACACAAAATCACACAATATGTGGCCTTTGGTGTCTTGGTTTCTTTCATTTAGTGTAATGTATTTTAGGTTAGCATTCCTTTTTTTTTAATTTTTGTATTTTTTTAATTATACTTTAAGTTCTAGGGTACATGTGCACAATGTGCAGGTTTGTTACATACGTATACATGTGCCATGTTGGTGTCCTGAACCCATTAACTCCTTTGTAGGGACATGGATGCAGCTGGAAACCATCATTCTCAGCATTCCTTTTTAATGCTGAATGCTATTTCATTGTGTGCATATACAACTTTTTAAAAATCCATTCATTTGTTAACAAACATTTGGGTTGTTTCCTTCTTCATTATAGCAAAGAGTGTTGCTGTGAACATTTCCATGTGAGGTTTTGTTTGAACATCTGTTTTCAATTCTTTGGAGTATATGCTGAAATTTATGACATTTTATTAAATCATATTTTTCTTGTATGTCTTGCTAGAAAGTTGTATAACATTCTGCATCTTTTCACCTTCAGGCCAGTTGCCATTATGTCCCCAGTGGGAAATTTTAGCACGTCTTTATTAGAAAATAATTCTATAAGCTGTAACTTAGAGCAATATTAAAATTTTCAATATCAACAACACCTTCTAAATAACATTCTGATATTACCAATTTCATAAAACATCCTCCTATAATACTAACACAGAACTCACAATTCTTATTCCTAAGAATAGGGTATCCTTGAAAATGAGCATAAGACAAGAATACCGTCCCTCACTATTCCTGTTCAACATAGTACTGGAAGTCCTCATTAGGGCAAGTGGGCAAGAGAAAGACACAAAGTGTATTCAAATAGGAAGAGAGGAAGTCAAACTGTCACTTTGTGCAGATGACATAACCCTATATCTAGAAAGCCCCAAAAGCTTCTTAAGCTAATAAGCAACTTCAGCAAAGTCTGCAGATACAAAATCAATGTGCAAAAAATCACAAGCATTCTTATGCACCAACAACAGACAAGCAAAAAGCCAAATCATGAATGAACTGCCATTCACAAATGCTACAAAGAAAATAAAATACCTAGGAATACAGCTAATGAGGGAAGGGAAGGACCTCTTCAAGGAGAACTACAAACCACTGTTCAATGAAATCAGAGAGGAATCAAGCAAATGGAAAAACATTCCATGCTCATGGATAGAAAGAATCAATATTGTGTAAATGGCCATACTGCTTAAAGTAATTTAAAGAGTCAATGCTATTCTCATTAAACTACCATTGACATTTATCACAGAATTAGAAAAAACTGCTTTCAAATTCATATGGAACCAGAAAGGGGCCCGTAGAGCCAAGATAATCCTGTGCAAAAAGAACAAAGCTGAAAGCATTATGCTACCCAACTCCAAACTATACTACAAGGCTTCAGTAACAAAAAAAAAAAATCATGATACTGATACAAAAACAGACACGTAGACCACTGGAACAGAATAGAGATCTCAGAAATACAACTGCACATCTACAGCCAGGTGGGACCTTTGACAAACCTGAAAAAAACATGCAATGGGGAAAGGATTCCCTGTTTAATAAATGGTGCTGGGAAAACTGGCTAGCCACATGCAGAAAATTGTAACTAGATCCCTTCCTTACACCTTACACAACAATTAGTCTGTTTATGGTATCTATTTCTTCCTAATTTAAGCTAGGAGGGTTGTATTTTTCCAGAAATTTATCCATTTCTTCCAGGTTTTCTAGTTTATATGTGTAAAGGTGTTCATAGTAGCCTTGAATGATCTTTTGTATTTCAGTGGTGTCAGTTGTAATATTTCCCGTTTCGTTTCTTAGTGAGGCTATTTGAATTTTCTCTCTTCTTTTCTTGGTTAATCTTGCCAATGGTCTATCAATGTTATTTATCTTTTCAAAGAACCAGCTTTTTGTTTCATTTGTCTTTTGTATTGCTTTTGTTTCAATTTCATTTAATCCTGCTCTGATCTTGGTTATTTCCATTCTTCTGCTGTGTTTGGGTTTGGTTTGTTCTTGTTTCTTAGAGTGTCAGTTTGTGCTCTTTCAGTCTTTTTGATGTAGGCATTTAGGGCTATGAACTTTCCTCTTAGCACCACCTTTGCTGTATCCCAGAGGTTTTATAGGTTATGTCATTACTGTCATTCCATTTAAATAATTTTTTAAGTCCCATTTTGATTTCGTTTTTGACCCAATACTCATTCAAGAGCAGGTTATTTAATTTCCATGTATTTGCATGGTTTTGAAGGTTCCTTTTGGAGATGATTTTGAGTTCTATTCCACTGTGGTCTGAGAGAGTGCTCGATATAATTTCAATTTTCTTAAATTTATTGAGGCTCATTTTATAGACTATCATATGGTCTATCTTGGAGAAAGTTGCATGCACTGTTGAATACATGTGTATTTTGCAGTTTTTGGATGAAATATTCTATATATATCTGTTAAGTCCACTTGTTCCAAGGTATAGTTTAAATCCATTGTTTCTTTGTTGACTTTCTGTCTTGATGACTTCTCTAGTGCTATCAGTGGAGTGTTGAAGTCCCCCACTATTATTGTGATGCTATCTGTCTCATTTCTTAGGTCTAATAGTATTGTTTTATAAATTTGGGAGCTCCAGTGTTAGGTGCATATATGTTTAGGCTTGTGATATTTTCCTGTTGGACAAGGCCTGTTACTATTATATAATGTCCCTCTTTGTCTTCTTTAACTGCTGTGACTTTAAAGTTTGTTTGGTCTGATGTAAGAATAGCTACACCTGCTTGCTTTTGGTGTCCATTTGAATAAAATGCCTTTTTCTACCCCTTTACTTTAAGTTTATGGGAGTCCTTATGTCTTAGGTGAGTCTCCTGAAGGCAGCAGATAGTTGGTTGGTGAGTACTTATCCATTCTGCAGTTCTGTCACTTCTAAGTGGAACATTTAGGTCATTTACATTTAATGTTAGTATTGAGATGTGAGACATCATTCCATTCATTGGGCTATTTGTTGCCTGTGTACCTACGTTTTTTTGTTTTTTATTTTTGCTTTTTAAATTGTAGTTTTGTTTTGTAGGTCCTGGGTGATTCAGACTTTAAAGAGGTTCTGTTTTAATGTGTTTCCCAAATTTGTTTCAAGATTTAGAGCTTTTTTTTTTTAGCAGTTCTTGTAGTGATGGCTTGGTAGTTGTGAATTCTCTCACAATATATCTTTCCTTCATATATGATGCTTACATTAGCTAGATACAAAATTCTTGGTTGATAATTATTTTGTTTGAGGAGGCTGATGATAGGGCCCCAATCCCTTCTAGTTTGTAGGGTTTCTGCTGAAAAATCTGCTGTTAATCTGATAGGTTTTCCTTTACAGGTTACTTGGTGCTTTGTCTCACAGCTCTTAAGATTCTTTCCTTCACCTTAATGTTAGATAACCTGATGACAATGTGCCTAGGCAATGATATTTTTGTGATGAATTTCCAGGTATCTTTTGTGCTTCTTGTATTTGGATGCCAAATTCTCTAGCAAGGCCAAGGAAGCTTTCCTCGATTATTCCCCCAAATAATTCAAACTTTTAGATTTCTCTTCTTCCTCAGGAACACCAATTATTCTTAGGTTAGGTTCTTTAATATAATCCCTGACTTCTTGGAGGCTTTGTTCATATTTTCTAATTCTTTTTTCTTTGTCTTTGTTGGGTTGGGTTAATTCAAAGACCAATTCATAGCAGAATTCTACCAGACATTCAAAGAAGAATTGATACCAATCCTTTTGACACTATTCCACAAGATAGGGAAAGAAGAAACCCTCCCTAATTCATTTCATGAAACCAGCATCACCCTAATACCAAAACCAGCAAAGGACAAAACCAAAAGAGAAAACTACAGAAAGATATCCTTGATGAACATAGATGCTAAAATCCTTAACAAAATACTAGCTAACTGAATCCAACAACATATCAAAAAGATAATCCGCCATGATCAAGTGGGTTTCATACCAGGGATGCAGGGATGGTTTAACATGTGCAAGTTGATAAATGTGATACACCACATAAAGAGAATTAACAACAAAAGTCACATTATTATTTCAATAGATGCAGAAAAAGCATTTGACAAAATCCAGCAACCTTTGTGATTTAAACTCTCAGCAAAACTCGCATACAAAGGATGACCACTCTCACCACTCCTCTTCGACATGGTAGTTACTGGAAGTCCTAGCCACAGCAGTCAGCCTAAAGAAAAAAATAAAGGGCATCCAAATCAGTAAAAAGGAAGTCAAAAATGTCACTGTTTGCTAACGATATCATCGTTTACTGTGGAAAACCTAAGGACTCCTACAGATAGCTCCTGGAACTGATAAAAAAAATTCAGCAAAGATTCCAGATACAAGATTAATGCACACAAATCAGTAGCTCTTCTATACAACAACAGCGACCAAGCAGAGAATCAAATCCAGAACTCAACAACTTTTAAAATAGCTGAAAAAAAAGTTAGGAATATACCTATATACCTAACCAAGGAGTTGAAAGACCTCTACAAGGAAAACTACAAAATGCTGCTGAACAAAATCATAGACAACATGATTATATGGAAACACATCCCATGCTCATGGATGGGTACAGTCGATATTGTGAATATGACCATGTTGCCAAAAGCAATCTACAAATTTAATGCAATCTCCACCAAAATACCACCATAATTCCTCACAGAATTAGAAAAAAAATAATTCTAGAATTCATATGAAACCAAAAAAGAGCCCACATAGCCACAGCAAGACTAAACAAAAAGAACAAATCTGGAGGCATCACGCTATTGGATTTCAAACTGTATTATAAGGCCAGATTCTCCCCAACAGCATGGTAGTGGTGTAAAAACAGGCATATAGACCAGTGGAACGGAATAGAGAACCCAGAAATAAACCCAAATACTTACAGCCAACTGATCTTTGATAAAGCAAAGAAAAACATAAAGTAGGGAAAGGACACCCTTTTCTACAAATCGTGCTGAGATAATTGGCTAACCACATGTAGGAGAATGAAACTGATCCTTATCTCTCACTTTATACAAAAATCAACTCAAGATGGATTACAAACTTAAACCTAATCCCTGAAACTATAAAAATTCTAGAAGATGACATTGGAAAAACTCCTTTAGGTATTGTCTTAAGCAAGGATTTCATGACCAAGGACCCAAAAGCAAATGCAATGAAAACAAAGATAAATAGCTGGGACCTAATTAAACTAAAGATCTTTTGCATGGCAAAAGGAACAGTCAGCAGAGTAAACAGACAACCCACAGAGTGGGAGAAAATCCTCACCATCTATACATCTGACAAAGGACTAATATCCTGAATCTACAATGAACTCAAACACATCAGTAAGAAAAAACTAAACAATCCCACCCAAAAGTGGGCTAAGGACATGAGCAGACAATTCTCAAAAGATCATATACAAATGGCCAATAAACATATGAAAAAATGCTCAACATCACTAATGATCAGGGAGATGCAAATCAAAACCACAATGCAGTACCATCTTACTCCTGCAAGAATGGCCATAATCAAAAAATCAAAAAACAGATGTTGGCATGAACGTGGTGAACAGGGAACCCTTCTACACTGCTGGTGGGAATGTAAACTAGTGCAGCTACTATGGAAAACAGTGTGGAGATTCCTTGAAGAACTAAAAGTAGAACTACCATTTTATTCAGCAATCCCACTACTGGGTATCTACCCAGAGGAAAAGAAGTCATTATTCGAAAAAGATATTTGCACACACATGTTTATAGCAGCAGGATTCCCAATTGCAAAATGGTGGAAACAATCTAGATGCCCATCAATCAATGAGTGGATAAAGAAACCGTGGTATATACATATGATGGGATACTATGCAGCCATAAAAAGGAATGAATTAACAGCATTTGCAGTGACCAAGATGAGATTGGATACTATTATTCTAAGTGAAGTAACTCAGGAATGGAAAACCAAACATTGTATGTTCTCACTGATACTTGGGAGCTAAGCTATGAGGATGCAAACACATAAGAATGATATGATGAACTTTGGGAACTTAGGGGCAAGAGTGGAAGAGGGGCAAGGGATAAAAAACTACAAATATGGTGCATTGTATACCGATCGGGTGATGGGTGCACCAAAATCTCACAAATCACCATTCAGGAACTTACTCATGTAACCAAATACTCCTGTTAATATTTTAAACTTATGAAATAAAAATAACTCAGGATGGATTAAAGGCTTAAATATAAAACCCAAAACTGTAAGAACCCTAGACGATAATCTAGGCAATACCACTCGGGACATGGGCATGAGCAAAAATTTCATGACAAAAACACCAAAGGAATTGCAATAAAAGAAAGAGTTGGCCGGGCGCGGTGGCTCAAGCCTGTAATCCCAGCACTCTGGGAGGCCCAGACGGGTGGATCACGAGGTCAGGAGA
>NW_012116999.1:1582744-1604325 GCF_000951035.1 Colobus angolensis palliatus
ACTCCGTCTCAAAAAAAAAAAAAAAACAGAAAAGAAAAAGAAAGAGTTGACAAATGGGACCTAATCAAACTAAAGAGCTTCTGCACAGCAAAAGGAACTACCGTAAGAGTGTACAGACAATGTACAGAATGGGAGAAAATTTTTGCAATCTATCCATCTGACAAAGGTCTCATATGCAGTCTACAAGAAACTTAAACAAATTTATAAGAAAAACGCAAACAACCCCATTAAGAACTGGGCAGAGAACATGTACAGACACTTCTCAAAGAAGACATTTATGCTGCCAACAAACATAGGAAGAAACCTCAACATCACTGATCATTAGAGAAATGCAAATCAAAACCACAATGAGATATCAGCTCACACCAGACAGAACGGCAATTTTTAAAAAATCAAGATACAACAAATGCTAGTGAGGCTGTGGATAAATAGGAATGCCTTTATACTGTTTGCGGAAGTGTAAATTAGTTCAACCATTGTAAAAGACAGTGTGGTGATTCCTCAAAGATCTAGGACCAGAAATACCATTTGACCCAGCAATTCCATTACTGGGTATATACCCAAAGAAATATAAATCATTCCATTACAAAGATAAAATCACACATATGTTCATTGCAGCACTATTCACAGTAGTAAAGACATAGAATCAACCCCAATTTCCATCAATAATAGACTGGGTAAATAAAATGTGGTACCTATATACCATGGAATACTATGCAGTCATAAAAAGGAATGAGATCATGTCCTTTGCAGGAACATGGATGAAGCCGGAAGCCATTATCCTCAGCAAGCTAATTCAGGAACAGAAAACCAAACACTGCATGTTCTCACTTATAGGTGGGAGTTGAACAATGAGAACACATGGACACGTCAGGGGAAAGACTACACACTGGGGTCTGTTGGGGAATGCCAGGGAGGGAGAGCACTGGGATAAATAGGTAATGCATGTGAGGCTTAATACCCAGGGAATGGGTTGATAGGTGCAGCAAACCACAATGGCACATGTTTACCTATGTGACAAAAATGCACATCCTGCACATGTATCCTGGGACTTTAAATTAAATTGAATTAAATTTTAAAAAAGGAATAGGCTATTCTAATTTATTTAAGAAGATCATATGTGAATGCTTAGTCTCTCAAACTAGAACCTTATCAAGTCCTTCCAGGGTCATAACTAGCTCTCTTATTTCTCGTATGTCCTTAGACACACATAGACTAATGTTGAGTACAAAACATTGTTTAAGAACATGAATTACAATTCTAGCTCCATCACTTATCAGCTCTATGACCATGGACAACTTTATTAGTTAACTCATGTGTGTTTCTTTTTGAATTCATAAATTGTGAGCTAATAGTAACATTTATCACATTAGGATTTTGTGAGGATAAGTGACTTAATGCATATGTAAGGCACTTAAGATAATGCCTTATTCTGAGTCATAATTAGCTATTATTATAGCTATTAGATGTCATTAACTTTATTAGTCAATATAGCAAATATTAACTACTATCATAATATTTTCCATTAGTAGTGGTAGTTGGGGTCAGGTGAAACTAAGTTCAAATTCCAGATCTGGAGGACACAAATAAATGGAATGATATCCTGTGCTCATGGATTGGAGGAATTAATATTGTTAAAATGTCCATACTAGGCACAGCAAGATATTGATTCAATGCAATCACTATCAAAATCTCAATGCTATCCTCCACAAAAATGGAAATGAAATCCCTGAAATTCATATAGAAACAAAATATCCTCAAATATCCAATACAATTCTGTGAAAGAAAAACAAAGTTGGAGGTATCACACTTCTTAATTGAAAATTATATTACAAAGCTATAGTAATAAAACAGTGTGGCACTGGCATAAACACACATACAGATAAATGGATTAGAATAGACAGCCCGGAAATAAATCCAAACATATATGGTCACCTAATTTTTGGCAAGGGCACCGAGAAGACACATGGGGAAAGGACTATCTCTTCAATAAGTGGTGCTGGCTAAACTGGACTTACACATGCAAAAGAATGAAGTTGGACCCTTATCTTACACCAAACACAAAACTTAAGTAAAAATGAATAAAGACCTAAATTGAAGACTAGAAACTTTAAAACTTCTAGAAGATAACAAGGTAACATAAGGATAAATCTCTTCTACAGAATATATATATATCCTACAGAATACATACATATATATGTAAATAAAATAAAATAGCAACCTATCGTTTGGGAAAAAATATTTGCAAACCATATATCTGATAAGGGGTTACTATTCAAAATGTATTAAGAATTCATACAGCTAAATAGTAGAAAAACAAGTAACATAATCATAAAAATGAGCATATGATCTGAATAGACATTTCTTCAGTGAAGACATACAATTGGCCAATGATATATGTAAACATGCTCAACATCATTAATCATCAGGAAAACACAAATCAAAATCACTATGGGATATCATCTCACATCCGTTAGGATGACTATTATCAACAAGTTAAAAGGTAACAAATAGTGGCGAGGGTGTTGAGGAAAGTGAACTCTTGTACACTTTTGGTGGAAATGTAGATTGGTACAGTTGTTATAGGAAAAAGCAGAGAGCTTCTAAGGAACTTAAAAATAGATCTACCATATGATTCAGCAGTTCCTCTTCTAGACATACTGTATTAGTCTGTTCTCATGCTGCTATAAAGGACTGCCCAAGACTAGGCAATTTATAAAGGAAGGAGATTTAATTAACTCACAGTTCCGTAGGACTGAGGAGGCCTCAGGAAACTTACAATCGTGGCAGAAGGGGAAGCAAACACATCCTTTTTTATATGGTGACAGGAAGGGGAAGTGCAGAGTGAAGAGGGGAAAAGCCCCTTATAAAACCATCAGATCTCATTAGAACTTACTCACTATCGGGCCGGGCGCGGTGGCTCAAGCCTGTAATCCCAGCACTTTGGGAGGCCGAGACGGGCGGATCACGAGGTCAGGAGATCAAGACCATCGGCGAACACGGTGAAACCCCGTCTCTACTAAAAAAAAAAATACAAAAAAAACTAGCCGGGCGAGGTGGCAGGCGCCTGTAATCCCAGCCACTTGGGAGGCTGAGGCAGGAGAATGGCGTGAACCCAGGAGGCGGAGCTTGCAGTGAGCTGAGATCTGGCCACTGCACTCCAGCCCGGGCGAAAAAAAAAAAAAAAAAAAAAAAAAAAAAGAACTTACTCACTATCATGAGAACAGCATGATGAAACTGCCTCCGTGATCTAAACACCTTCCACGAAGTCCATTCCCCAAAACATATGGATTACAATTTGGACTAAAATTCAAGATGAAATTTGGGTGGGGACACAGTGCCAGAGCAAATCATTCCACCCCTGACCCCTCCCAAATCTCGTCTTTCTTACATTTCAAAACACAATTATACCTTCCCAACAATCCCCCAAAGTCTTAACTCATTTTAGGCTTAACCCAAAAGTCCAACTCCAAAGTTTTATCTGCGAGAAGGCAAGTCCTTTCTGCCTATGATCCTGTAAAATCAAAAGCAAGTTACTTCCAAGATACAATGGGGGTACAGGCATTGGGTGAATGCTCCCATTTTAAAAGGGAGAAATTGGCTCAAGGTCTGCAGCCTGTACAGGAAGCATAGTGGCATCTGCTTCTGGGGAGACCTCAGGAAGCTTCCAATCATGGCAGAAGGCAAAGGGGAAGCAGGCACATCACATGGCGAGAATAGGAGCAAGAGAGAGAGAATGGAGGCAGGGAGGTGCCACACACTTTTAAATGACCATATCTCACAGAAACTCACTATCACAAAAACAGCACCAAACCACGAGGGATCCACCCCCATGATGCAAACACCTTCCACCAGGCCCCACCTCCAGCACTGAGGGTTAAAATTCAATGTGAGATTTGGGCGGGGACAAATATATCATCAAGATATAGAAACAGTCTAAATGTCCATTGACAGATGAATAAAGAAATTACAGTATATTTATAAAATGAACATTGTCCATCACTGTAAAAGAATGAGACCTTGTCATTGGCCATAATATGGATGAGCTTGGAGGAAATTATGCTAAGTGAAATAAGCTAAATACAGAAAGAAAAATAATTCATGATTCACTTATATGTGGAATTTTTTAAAAAATCAAACACAGTTGGCACTTCATATCTGTAGTTTCTGTATCCACTAATTCAACCAATCATAGTTTCAAAATATTTGGAACAAAACAGAAAATACAACAGTAAAATATACTAAAAAGTACTACAAATAATAAACAATACAGTATAACAACTAGTTACATAGCATTTACATTGTATCATATATCATAAGTAATCTTGAGATGATTTAAAGTGTACAGGAGGCTGTGCATAGGTTACATGCAAATACTACACCATTTTATATAAGGAATTTGAGCATTGGTCAATTTTGTTATCCATAGGGGTCCTGGAACAAATCCCCTACAGATACTGAGGGACAACTATATACAGAGATAGGGAGCAAAACAGTGGTTACTAGAGTAGGGTTGAAGAGGAAATGGGGAGGTGTAGGCCAGAGAATGCAATGTAGCAGATATATAGGATGAACAAGTCTAGAGATCTACTGTACATCATAAAGACTAGAGGGAAAAAAATTGCACTGTATTTAAGAACTACGTAAAATGAATAGATATTAGTTGCTCTTGCCAAAAACGCGCACACACACACACACACACACACACACACACACATAATGAGTAACTATGTGAGATGATGGATAGGCTAATTTGTTTCACTACAGTAACCTTTTTACTATCTATATGAATCTCAAAACATTGTGTTGTATACCTTAAATGTACATAGTGAAATTTATTCTTTCAAAATCCTGAACCTGTCAATTACTAACACTTTCTGTGGCTCCCACTTCCATTCTGCGTCACTGTGAGCTTGCTGCTTAAAATATACACATGCACATACATGTACACACATGTGCAGTCTCCTGTGTTATATCTCTGTGTCAGAGACTTGCTAATTTTCCACCATGTTTTTCCCTTTGGTATTCTACATTGCAGTTAGGTAGGGGCATGTAACTGCATTCTGGCCTTTGGGATGTGGGTGGAAGGGATGTGGGTGAAAAGGGATTTCCAGGTTGGGCTCATAAAATCTCCCCTGAGGTCCTCCTTGCATTGGTCTCTAGTTTGGACGCAGAAAGTGGAGTAAAATACCAAGGCCCTAGAAAATGATTGGAGGAGATTGGACACCAGAGTTACTACGTGGGAGGCTGCTTGTCAACCACCTGATTGGACTATGATATGAATGAGGAATAAGCATTTTACTATGTTAAATCCCTAAAATGTTGGGGTTGTTTGTTACAGCAATTACAATTTTACGCTAATATAATAATCCTCTAATTTGCATGATCAATGCTCCATTAGGGCACATGCCTGTGGATTTCTTAAATGGGAGAGCTATAGCTACGGGGTCAAATACACTCTATTTAGAAATCAAACCATTTTCAGGCCTAGCTCTTACGTTGACCAAGGGTGGCTGCATGTATTCCCTGTCTTCCAGCTGCTTTCCCTTGCAGAGCTGGCTGACCTGCCCCAGTCTCACCATAAAAATGGTCTGCTCTGCTCTAATTTCCTTGTGAATTAATTTGCCCTTTGTTTTGGCTTACTGGCTGTCTCTATCTCAGGGAAATCTCTTCGATAGCCTAATTTGGCCTGGAATGGGCTCCAGATCCACCATTTTGAGCCTAGTGATAAGCCAGGTCTAGGGGAGCACTATCAGTCCAGCAATCTCCACCCACAATATGGTTTTGACATACATACCTACACACCTACTTGTGTGCCTGTTGCTAAAATATAATCACCTAAAGATTCCAGTAGAAGTAGTTCCTAGGCTGGCTGCTCCAACTCTCCCAGCTCATATTAGTAGTCTAAGGGAATGGGCTCCCATTCACTTTAATTTGAATGAGAGAAGCTACGGACTGGGAAGAGGAGAGGAAATACGGAGAACGGAGATGTTCTGCTGGTAAAAAATGTGGAGAGAGAGAAAGAGAGAGACGGACGTATGCCAGGGGCTAGAAAAACCAAGAGAGAGAGGTCTGGGGAATGCTATGCTAAAGGAGATGGGAACAAAAATTTAAAATAAAAATAAAAGAAAGAAGGAAAATAGACAGAAAATTGTTCTGCATAGTGGCTCTACAGTTCCCTTTCTTTTCACTCTGTCTTTAAAAAATTCCTGTTCCCATCCCTTGTAGCATAGAATTCCCCATACATTCCTATCTTGTGTTTTCTATCCCCTGGTAGATCTCCACTTCTCTGTCTCTCTCTCTGTTTCTTTCTCTCTCTCTCTCTCTCTCTCTTTCTCTCTCTCTCACACACACACACAGTTAGCATTTTATTTTTAGTAGCAGATCTAAAAATTTACAAAATCGAACCCATGGACATAGAGAGGAGAAGAATGTTTACCAGAGATTGGGAAGGGTAGTTGGGGGCTGGAGAGGAGATGGGAATGATGATTAATATGTACAAAAAATAATTAGAATGAATGGCTAAGACCTAGTATTTGATAGCACATCAGGGTGACTATAGTCAATAATAATTTAACTGTAAATTTTAAAATAACTAAAAGCTATAATTGGATTGTTTCTAACACAAAAGATAATTCCTCAATGTCTCCTTTGTTACTCCACAAGGAATCAGATAATCATGATTTTTTAAAGGTAAGCCAAGAGTGCAAAGAAGGGGAAAGGAAAGGTGGAGATGGGATACCATAGAAAGTCACATTACTATCCACCCTTCCTGGACCTTGTCTTAATGATGCTGGGAGGAAAGAGGAAGTACGTGCTAATACAACCAGTCTGGGAGACCCAATCCTGTTCCTCCGCCTTGCCCCACACCTGAAGCCTCTTGGAGTTAACGCCAATTCCTAAAGGCACAAGGGCCTCGCAGGAACATGAAGCCCAGCTGAGCCTCTGATACCACTGCTCTTGGGGTGACTGTGTAGGACAAGTCGAGTTGGTACAGAGTTGCTAGGGGCCAAGGGTGAGTAAGGAGCATTGTGAATTAAGTAACTATCTTCTAAATCTTTGCAATTCTCCAATCTTTTCTGTCTCTTTTCCTATCCCTTTCTCCCTTTCTTTCTTGTCACTCTCTTTTTGTATCTGGTGTATATGGTTGGAATATTTATACTCTTTGGTTCATAATACACTATTATCTCTGGCTCCTAAATGGCCTTGTTTATGTATTTATAAACCCAATATGATAAACACACCTGTTAATCTACCACTCAGTGAACAAAGTACATTACCAACAAACTTTCATCTACCAATGTGCTCCTACTCTGTCTTATCAAATTATGCACTTCCTTGCTGCAAGAGGTAACTATCTTGTAGTCTTTGTTTATTGTTCTCATGATTTACTTTTCACCTTTTCACCTTCACACACACACACACACACACACACACACACACACACACACACATATCTATCTACCTGCACCAGCACTTTGGCCATTCAACTATTTACCTAGCTGTATGACTCTGAGACTTAGTTTCCTCTTCCATAAAATGACAATAATAACAATACTTACCTTAGAGAGTTGTTGTGAAGATTCAGTGCCTTCATGAATATAAAGTACCTAGAGAAGTACTTGGCATATGATTAAGAGTAGTAGAAGTAATAATACCCTGCTGTTCCCTGAATCGTCCTTTTCTTCTTTTGCTAGGTCATGTGCCACCTCCTCCAGGAAGACCAACTTGATTTCCCCAATTTAAACCAATTCTTAATTGTTCTACATGCCCAGGATACCTATTCAAACCTTCATTCTGGCCCAGAGGTCTAATCCCGCTCATTGCCTATTTTGTAAATAAAGTTCTATTGGCTCATTTATGTGTTGTCTATGTCTAATTTCACACCATAATACCAGGGTTGGTTGAGCAGCTGTGACAGAGACCATGCATCCAGCAAAGCCCATATTATTTACTATGTGGATAATTACAGAAAAAAGTGTGTTGATCCCTGCCTTAGAAAATAATCTCTCTAAGTATAGGGGCCATGTCTTAGGCATCACTATAGTCCCACACTTGCCTAGCACAGTGTTTTGCCTATAGTTGGTTAATAAACAAAATGCTCAAAGAATAGACATAAGTGAGGTAGAAGGTCTTGTTTGCCAAATTCAAAGTTGAACTTTTATTTTTCTGACAGTGTTGACATCAGCCAGTGTTTCAAAGTATGTGGATTCCAATCTCCTTGTTGGTGGGAGAAGATGACTTGGAGAAGGCACTGGAAACATGATGTCAGAAAAGCTAGCTTGCTTTGCTCCCTGCATTGATTCTCAGAGCACAGCACTGGCCTCCTCATCACTGCCATCTGGCACTTTTTGATTTTAGAATCTCTAGTTGGCTTCCATCTCTTCCCAGTCCCTCCAGTTTGAGAAACAGTTGAACTGGTTGACCTTTGGAGATCTCACCCAGATTTTACACACATACTGGATCTTAGTTTCCCTCTGTGTGGTGGTTCAATTATGTCACACTGGTTACAATGAGAGGATTCAGACTCAGGGAAACCTGAGTGTGATTCTTGATTGTGTGACCTTGGTCCTATTGCTTACTGGCTCCGAGCCTCTGTTTCTGGATCAACAAATTGGACACAATAGTACATATCTCACAGGGTTCTTAGAGGGTGTAAATGAGATAATGCCTGTACAACACTAAGCACAGTCCTGGGCAAATAGTAAGCACTTGTTAAAGGTAGCTATTGTCATCTTTATCATAGCTATCATCAGCACCAGAGGACCCATCTTTCCTGCCATGTTTAAGCCACTTGGACACAGGGGCTGTGTCTCAGCCATTTCTGCATTCCCACCATGCCTGGTACATAGTCAGCTCTCAATATGCATTAATTGCTTGAATTTTAACCTCTCACCCCAAAATTGAAGTTCATGGCAGGGACATAGATGTCAAGCTCTGCCTTACCTCATACTCTCCACTGCCTGCATCTCAAGGCATCTGGGTGTTAATCAATGCCATATATCAAAAATGGCATGACATATGTGGTAAGTATACCAGCCTTGGGGTGATTCCAAATTAATCTGTCTACATTCCCCAAATGAATAGTTGCTTCATTAAAATTCCCACCTGTGACAAATACATAGTGCATTTCTTTCTTTCCTGAAGAAAGAAACTGCCACTGGGGTGGTATTTCAAGATATTTGTTTCAACAAGTCTAAATTGCTCAGAGCATGTGCTTAGATTCAAATCTAAAGGACTAGAAAGTCTAAACGCCAGAGTTGCAGTCTTTTATAGACACAGAGAATAAAAAGGGCATTCAGAAGCTGGCAACCATTTTTCCTGATTCACCACTGAATTGGGCTGAGAAACTGATACGTTAGCCTGGGAATAATGTACTGCGTTTTAGAAATGTCATTGCTTATATTAATAAAACACCACTGTACAGAGGCTCCCAGCATATCTCGACTTGGCTATTTCCATTGATTTATTTAACACTGTCCTCAGGAGGATAAATGGGATAGACAGCCAGTGAAAGATGGTTGTGGGGGCAACATCCAAACCCTTGTCAATTCAGCAGCAATCAGCACAAAATCTGGAATCCTAATTAAAGGTCAAGCCTCTGGGTACTCAAAGCCAACAGCAAAACTCAGGAAGGGGGGAGTTTGCTTTCCTCAGCTCCTGTCTCCTCTTTCTGTGTGGTTTGCCTGACCAACACCCCAATCCCACATGAGGTGATACATTTCTTTTCTTAATTTTCTTTTGCATTAAAAAATTATTTAAGTAAAATTAACAAAATATAAAAATAAGCTTTGAAAAACAGCTTTATTAATGTATAATTGATATATAAAACTGCACATATTTAATGTATACAACTTGATGAGTTTGAGTATAAGCATGTAACTGTGAAATCATCACCACAATTATGGTAATAGACATATCCATAACCTCTAAAAGTTTCCTATGTCCCTTTTTTGTGGTAAGAACACTTGATATAAGATCCATTTTCTTAAGAAATGTTTGCATGCAGGTTCTAGTCATCCACACTTAAATAAATGATATAGCTTAATGTGGGCCTTTACCAGGGTCATTTGCATTTACCTAGAGGTCACTGGATTCAATGTAAAGGAATGACATGCTAACTAGAATTTCGGGAGTGGTAAAAGGCATTCTGGGGGACAGAGTTCTTTCTTGGCCACCATCTCATTTTCTCTTGTTACAAAACATTGTGAGATGCTTTAACGGATATCAGTGTCTTTAAGTAGACAACAATTAAACAAAACTAAGATGAGCTTTAGGAGAAGCCAGGAAGAATCTTGACATATGCTGATATTTCTAGGGGCTACTGCTTACTTTCCTAACTTCATGTATCACAAAGGTCTGTGAATGAAAATGGTATTATAGAATTAAGGTGAAAGAAAGCCACTGGATGAAGCTGAAAACATACTTCTGCTAGAGGTTTACTTGAGAACGAATATTCACTGGATGGGTTGTAAATAAGATTGGCTTCGTGGGCATGCAACCAGTGCAGTCTCACAGGGCACCACACTCAGAAGGGGTCCCATGTTTGGTGTTTAATGCTCTGCAGTTGCTGTCCTGAAATTCTTAATTTTACTTTTGACCTTGTGTTTTCTAAGATAAGCCTGATGGCACAATGAAGAATGTGCTGGTGGGCTACAGCCTTGGCTTACATGTGCTTTCATTTCCTGCCACCTCTCCACCTCCCTGGAAAGGGTTCCTCTGCTTTCTAGTGCCCCAGACCCCACCTGGCCTTTCCTTCTCCACCCCCGCTTAATGACTACTGTCTTTCTCCATCCCCAATGGGGGCCTGGCACAGACATGCCTAGAGTCAGAGACAGGGGCATGTGTTCAGCAGTGTCCTAGACAAGGGCATGCCACTCTGATGTGGCAGCTTCATGGCACATTTGGCAGGTGATTCAGTGGGAGTAAACCTCTTACCTTCCTCAATCCAGGTACAAAGTATATCCCACTATGGAAGTTTGCAATACCTTGGGATAACCCATTCACTGTGGGTTGGGGTGGCAGGATTGTGGGAAGAGGAGTTAGACTTTTCTGTCCCCAGATATAGCACAGCAAGTCAGCCTGGTGGCTGGTGGGAGGACAAATCTCATGGGACTGGGTCCCCAAGCACTTGTGAGAAGGTTTCCATTCACCTGGCATTTATTCCCATGCCCAAGAAAGCATGACATTAAATAGAACAGAAAAAAATACCATCACAGTGGACTTCAGTTCTGGATAAAGATGGAGTGGATGCATTTTTCCCTATTCTTCCCAATAAGGTCAGCTAATAATCCTGTATATTATATTTTTAATTTCTTTTATGACTCTGAAAGGTAAAAGAAGAATGTAGACCAATTAGGGATTTCAGTACCTGAGGAAATATGTGGCAGTTAGTTCCCTGGGTTTCCTTTTTGCCTTATATATCCTGGACTGGCTGCTAGAGAGATTGCCAACTCAGAAGCAATAACCCAAAAACACCAATGGGCAGACACAAAAAGTCCGAACAAAAAAACTGCTCTCTCTAACCAAAAGACTAGAAAAGGAGCAGTCTAGCAAGACAGAAAAACTTTTAGACAATGCTCTACTCCAGCCACACACCATAGAACAAAACTGGGGTCCCATCCTCCCATGCCAGCAAAGGTGGAATGGGCAGTGTGTACTCCATCCTCAGCAGATGCCTAATTGCCCACCTGCTGGGATGGTGTCGGAGAGGGCCAAATAAGGTAATGAGCCTCCCTGGGAAGCCTGGACTTCCACTTCAAACCAATGATAGTAAGACAATCCTCCTCCTTTCCCAGTGAGGTGATGTCAGAGACGGCCAAGTGGCAAGCCAGGAATTTCACCATTGCTCAGTGGTCATGAAGTTTCTCCCTCACCTCTCAGTATCAGTGAAGGCCATGTAAGAAGAGTACAAGGCACTCCTCCACTTCTCAACCAGGGTAGTAGCAGTGAAAATTTAGTGGGGAGCCCAAACTCCCACTCATGCCCAGCAGTAATGAGGCACCCTTCTCCCACAAGGTATCAGAGGAACCAAGGGGAAACCTGGACTTTTACCCTCATTGTACAGTAACATGAAATCACCCCTGTTCTCTACTGTTGCAGCATCAGAGGTGGCCTTTTAAAACAGAAGGCTTAAATAGACCCAGGGTTGCCTAATGTAATACCCCAAATGTCCAGAATATTGTAAGAAAAGAATCACCTCTTATGTCAAGAAACTGGAAAATCTCAAATTGAATAAGAAGACGGATCAACAATACCAAGATGATAGATGTGTTAGAATTATCTGACAATAATTTTAAAATAGCCATCATAAAAATGCACTAATAAGCAATTATACATATAAAAATAAAAAAATAGAAATAGTGAAGGAAATCTAAGCAAAGAAATAGAAAATGTAAAGGATAATCAGATGGAAAGGTTTAAAATAAAAAATATAATAACCCAAATATTTTTTAAAAACTCAATGGATGGACTCAATAGCAAAACAGAATGGACAGAGGAAATAATCAAAGAACTGGAAGACAGAACAACAGCAATTAACCAACCTGAACATCAGAGAGAAAACAGAATTTAATAACTGAACAGAGCCTCAGGGACTTGTGAGACTATAACAAAAGATCTAATATCCATGTTACTGGAGTCTCAGAGAGTGGAAAGAAGCAGAGCTGAAAATATACTCAAGGAAATAATGATTGAAACTTTCTAAATTTGGCACGGACATTACAGTACATATTCAAGAAGTTTAGCAATCCCAAACAGGATAAACCCAAAGGGATTCACTCCAAGAGACATCGTAGTCAAACTTTCGAAAATGAAAGACAGAAAAAATATTAAAAGCAGTAAGAGACAAACAACAGTTTACCTAGAGTGGGAAAAAAATCAAATGACAGCAGATTTTTCATCAGAAATCATGGGGACAGAGGGAAGTGGCATAAGACTTACTGAATAATGATAATAATAAACTATCAACCGTAAGTCCCATATCCAGCAAAATTATCTTTCAGGAACGAAAGGGCACTCAAAATTCTTAGATGAAGACAAAGAAAGAAAATTTGTTGTTAATAGACCTACCATAATAGAACTTTTCTGTTTCAAGAAGTTATCGAAACAGAAAGAAAATGATTAAAAAAATCTGGGAATGTCAGGAAGGAAAATAAATTGATATTGCATTAGATAGTAAAATAATTATTAATTCTACAATAATAGTAAAGAAAGAGAGAGAAAGAGAGGAAGCCCTTCTTCTTTATGGAAGAATGTCAGCTAATAAATGTAGAAAGAATGGTAGAATTAGTAAGTTAACATTTCATATCACCCCAGTGTAATAGCAAGTATAAGCATAGATCATTAAGGGAGGTTAAAGCCATTGGGTAAAGAGTTGTTAGGATAGACAGTCAAAAGGTCTCAGGGTATCACCCCACATTTAATTTTAACTATCAAAGAAAAAAGATACATTTACAGTGTAGTGATCTGATAGATTCGCTACTTAACCATGGGATCAAACGCAGAATCAGCAATATAGGGACAAACCAACACTTTGGGCAATACCTATGTAGTGGCCTTTTTCAAAATATTTAACTTGAATATAGTCATGAAGAAACTATCAGAAAATTCCAGAATGTGGAATATTATACATTATAGAATAGACCTGGGCTTTTGGAAACTATCAATGTCGTGAAAATCAAACTAGCAACAAAAATAGCAGGAGACTAATCAAGATTAAAACAAACTAAAGAGACTTCACAACTCAAATGCAGTAGGTGGGCTTCAATTGAATCCTGAATCATAAACAAAATTATTAAAGACAGTTTTAGGAGAAATGAAAAAATAAAATATGAAGTGAATAGAAGATGATACTATTGTATTAATGTTAAATTTCCCAAGTGTCATGTGGAAAAATCCATTATTTTTAGAGGTGCCTGTTGAAATATTTAGAGTTGAAGTGCCATGATATTTGCAATTTTCAGAGAAAGGGAGAGAGAGAGAGAATGGTAGAGACAGAGAAAGCAAAAAAAAAAATCTTGCAAAATATTAAAAATTGGTGAATCTAGCTAAAGGGTTGTAGTGGGTTGAAGAGTGCCCGTTGCCCCAGTGCCCCCCAAAAGATATTTCCAAGTCCTAATTCCTGGTATCTGTGAATGTGAACTTATTTGGACAGTATGGTCTTTGTACATATAATTAAATTAAGGATCTCAGGATGATATTATACTAGATTTAGGGTGGCTAAATCCAATGACCTGTGTCCTTAGAAGAGAAAGTAGAGGACACAGAGGCACAAAGAATAAGGCCATGTAGAGACAGAAGCGGAGATTAGAATTTTACTGCTACAATCCGAGGAATGCCAGGAGTCATCAGAAACTGGAAGAGGAAAAGAAAGATACTTCTTTCTTATAGGGAGCTTGGCTCTACCACCACTTTAATCTCAGACTTACAGCCTCCAGAACTGTGAAAAAATAAATTTCTGTTCTTGTAAGCCACCAAATTTACAGTAATTTGTTGCAACAGCCACAGGAAACTAATACAAATGTATACGAGGTTTACACCACACTTTCTTTCAGGCTTTCTGTAGGTTTGAATTTTTTTGTAATGGAAGAATTATCTCTTACTATGATAGGGTAAGAGTGAGACTACATGAGAAACAAATTATGTAGTACCTTTAATGATACTTTTCTCCCCCTGCTTTTTAAACTAGAGGCTCCATATGTTCACTTTGTCTTTGTTCCCACAAATTATATAACTAGCTCAAATGTTGAAGGAGTTGTGGCATTAGGATAGATTTCTTTCTTTTTTTTTTTTTTATTATACTTTAAGTTCTAGGGTACATGTGCATAACGTGCAGGTTTGTTACATATGTATACTTGTGCCATGTTGGTGTGCCGCACCCATCAACTCGTCAGCACCCATCAATTCATCATTTATATCAGGTATAACTACCAATGCAATCCCTCCCCCCTCCCCCCCATGATAGGCCCCGGTGTGTGATGTTCCCCTTCCCGAGTCCAAGTGATGTCATTGTTCAGTTCCCACCTATGAGTGAGAACATGCGGTGTTTGGATTTCTGTTCTTGTGATAGTTTGCTAAGAATGATGGTTTCCAGCTGCATCCATGTCCCTACAAAGGACGCAAACTCATCCTTTTTTATGGTGTATATGTGCCACATTTTCTTAATCCATTTCTTTAAACCTCTTCTATCTGTGGTCAGTACTGGTTAATGCAGGCCTGAATATTGGAGGACAAGAGACCCCTACAGGAGAGCCAAGGGACCCCTACAGGAGAGCCAAAGGCTGCATAGCCTTTGAGCAAAGTCTTACAGGGGACCTTGATGACCTTGAAAGTTTAAAAACAAAACCATTCACTTCCTTGCATTGTTTGCTTTGTTTCCTTCTTGTCTTCTCAATCATATTGTAAGATTTTCAAGTCTCAAGACCTTGCCTTTCAGTTCTTTGCATCCCTTATGTTTTGTGGCATAGTGCTAGGCACAGGGTTAGGTAAGTGTTCAAAGATTATTTGAATTGGGATTGTCATGGACTTAAGGGAGTGCACGAAACATGGGTGACATCAGAAGAAATTTAAGAATCTTCAGTCTAGTCCTTCCTAGGTGCTAAAATGAAACAAAAGCATATCTCTGAAATTGAGATTCATGTCTTTCGGGGTAAAGGGAGAGAAGCAGAAATGCATCCCTGGTTGAGAAAGGGAGAGGCATTTATATGTTCATATTGACTTCTATCCATATGTAGTCTCCAAGCAAGACCATGTCTACAATAAGTCCCAAGAGATAAAAGAAGAATCCATGTAATGGGATTGAGAGTTTGACAAGAATAACCTATTCTGAGTATCAAGTTAAATGTCATTTCTTTTCCAAAGTTATCTGTGTTATTTTTTCCATCATATGTTATATGGTGTGGGACCATGTATATTTTGACAGAACCTCTACATATATATTTAAAATGTCTGTAGAACTTCTGTATGCCTTTTATTAATTTTTTAATGTAACAAACACATGGTGCTTATTGTGTGCCAGGCACTATTTTAAGTTTGCATAAATATTAATTCATTTAGTCTTCATAACAACCCTACACAGAATAGGAAACTGAGGAGCAGACAGGTTAAGGAAATGGCAAATGGTTATGTGGTAAGTGAGAGGTAAAGCCAACATTTGAACTAAGGCAGTCTGACTACAGAGTTCCCCATTCTTAACCACTATATTTTGCTATCTTGCCATGTACTTGGCAAAGGTTCAAGTGTTGATCACGAGAAAGATCTCGGGCCGCAATTTGCCCCACAAACCCTATGCAGCTGTCTTACATTTGTTTATTAAGTAATGACAGGACTTTGGAGCAGAAGCTTGTAATCCTTTTGGAGGGTGATTGGCCTACACAGGGACAGCCTGTATCTCCCTGGTGGGCCAAACAAAAACTCATGAATCCAGAAGACTCTGAAAAGCTTCTCCTGGCAGTAAAGCTGGGAATTTCTGTATTAAAGGATTAAAAGTGGGGCAGAGTGCATAATACTGACAGTTTTTGCCTAATACCACTACTACAATGTGGGAACTTTGTTGCTGTTACTAGGCATCTAACAACTTTTTGCCGCCACCACTCAAGTTGCTACAAAAATAGTGTAGTTTCAATAGGAAAAATCAATGTATCAGACTCTTCTGTTGCAAAAGAAAGAAAACCCTACAAAGATTCCTTTTAAAAAAATTTTCATTAGCACACATGGCTAGACACCTTCAGGTGCACCTGGATGCAGTGATTCACGAAACCATCATCAGGATTTGATTTCTTCCTCCCTACCCATCAGTTCTGTTTTCTCAGAATGTCTCCACTCTAATCAAATGGGGTCTCCTACTAATCAAGAGATGACTGTCATCAGCAACCAGAGCTACTCCTATGTCCCATTCCAATAAATAAAAAATCAGAGCTCTCTCCCAAAAAGTCATAAAATTCATTTCACTCTTGGAATAGTCGCAGTGGCCAGGCAAAACCCATATAATGATATACTTAGGCCTGGATACCAGGTCTGGAGGTGAGATGTCACGCAGGAAGGTGGACCAAAGTGGGAAAAAAGTTAGATTTCCACATGAAAATTAGAAACCGTTGCGAAGGCCAGGCGCGCTGGCTCAAGCCTGTAATCCCAGCACTTTGGGAGGCCGAGATGGGCGGATCACGAGCTCAGGAGATCGAGACCATCCTGGCTAACACGGTGAAACCCCGTCTCTACTAAAAAAATACAAAAAACTAGCTGGGTGAGGTGGCAGGCGCCTGTAGTCCCAGCTACTCTGGAGGCTGAGGCAGGAGAATGGCGTGAACCCGGGAGGCGGAGCTTGCAGTGAGCTGAGATCTGGCCACTGCACTCCAGCCTGGGCGACAGAGCGAGACTTTGTTTCAAAAAAAAAAAAAAAAAACTGTTGCGAAAAGTAGAATGCTTGGTGAGGAGGCAAACAGCAAATATCTCCCACAACCACACCTGGCCAATGTATTAGAGTCGTTTGATGTAGAAAGTATGGGTATTGGTAAAGAGCACCAGAGAAACATTTATTCAGTCTATGAAAAATGTTGTAGATAAGTCTCTAAACCAAGACTATTTAATCCCATCAATTCATCATATATATAGAACTAATTTAGAAGCAGGAAACAAAACCTAGGGACAAATGGGCCATTTGAAACAGGAAATCTAGACAGTCAGATGTCCCAGGGTTTAATACTTTAATATATTATAAATTCAAGATCAAGAAAGTTGTAAAGAACCAGATAGCAATTTTTTTGGCTTTGTGGGCCATATAATGTCATAGTATGAAAGCAGCTATAGACAATATATAAACAAATGGCTGTGGCTGTGTTGCAATAAAATTTCATTTATAAAAATAGGCAGTAGGCTAGATTTTGCCCATAGACAATAGTTTGTTGACTCCTGTTGTAGATAGATAGTAATGTACTATCTAGGAGCAATGTCTCTGGTAATAGATGTATATATATTTGAGTCCTCCCTCTAGTACTAGCTCTGTGTCCATTGTTAATTTCCTTTACTGTTCTAAGGCTCAATTTTCTCATCTGCTTAATAGGTATAATAATAGCATTTATCTAAGAAGGTAGTGAGAATTTAAAGAGAAAGTGAACATAAATCAAAGCACACAATGCCTCACATGTAATGAACGGTGAATAAATAGTTGTTGCTACTTATTATTATAACTATTATTAAGCAAGCCAGTGTGGGAAAACCTTGTGAGAGCACTAAGAAGGAAGAAAAAAACTTCAATGTCAGGTTTAAAATATCAATGTATTACATCATATTCCAACTACATTTTTATTTTTATTATTTTTCTTTTTTTATTATACTTTAAGTTCTAGGTTAGATGTGAAGAATGTGCAGTTTTGTTCTATAGGTGTACACAAGCCATGGTGGTTTGCTGCACCCATCAACACATCACCTACATTCACTATTTATGCTAATGTTATCCCTCCCCTAGCCCCCCACCTCCACAGGTGATGATCCCCTCCCTGTGTCCATGTGTTCTCATTGTTCAACTCCCACTTATGAGTATAACGTGGTGTTTTGTTTTCTGATCTTGTGATAGTTTGCTGAGAATGATGGTTTCCAGCTTCATCCATGTCCCTGAAAAGGACATGAACTCATCATTTTTTATGGCTGCACAGTATTCCATGATGTATATATGCCATATTTTCCTAATCCAGTCTATCACTGATGGACATTTGGATTGGTTCCAAGTCTTTGCTATAGACTGCCATAATAAACATATGTGTGTAAGTGTCTTTATCGTAGAATCATTTATAATCCTTTGGGTGTATGCCCAGTAATGGGATTGCTGGGTCAAATGGTATTTCTAGTTCTAGATCCTTGAGAAATCGCCACACTGTCTTCCACAATGGTTGAACGAATTTACACTCCCATCAACAGTGTAAAAGCGTTCCTATTTTTCCACAACCTCCCCAGCATCTGTTGTTTCCTGAATTTTTAATGATCACCATTCTAACTGGCATGAGATGGTTATCTCATTGTGGTTCTGATTTGCATTTCTCTAATGACCAGTGATGATGAGCATTTTTTCATATGTCTGTTGGCTGCATAATGTCTTCTTTTGAGAAGTGTCTGTTGATATCCTTTGCCCATTTTTTGATGGGGGTGTTTGCTTTTTTCTTGTAAATTTGTTTGAGTTCTTTGTAGATTCTGGATATTAGCCCTGTGTCAGATGGATACATTGCAAAAATTTTCTCCCACTCTATAGGTTGCCTGTTCACTCTGATGATAGTTTCTTTTGCCGTGCAGAAGCTCTCTAGTTTAATTAGATCCCATTTGTCAATTTTAGTTTTTGTTGCCATTGCGTTTGGTGTTTTAGACATGAAGTCTTTGCCCATGCCTATGTCCTGAATGGTATGGCTTTCTCTAGGATTTTTATGGTCCTAGATCTTACGTTTAAGTCTGATCCATGTTGAGTTGATTTTTGTATAAGGTATAAGGAAGGGGTCTAGTTTCAGTTTTCTGCATATGGCTAGCCAGTTTTCTCAACACCATTTCTTAAATAGGGAATCTTTTCTCCGTTGCTTGTATGTGTCAGGTTTGTCAAAGATCAGATGGTGGTAGATGTGTGGTATTATTTCTGAGGACTCTGTTCTGTTCCATTGGTCTAAATATCTGTTTTGATACCAGTACCATGATGTTTTGGTTACTGTAGCCTTTAGTATAGTTTGAAATCAGGCAGTGTGATGCCTCCAGCTTTTTTCTTCTTGCCCAGGAAGAACAAAGCTTCCTGGGCAAGAAGCTTTGTCTTGGCTATGCACGCTCTTTTTTGGTTCCATATGAGATTTAAAGTAGTTGTTTCCAATTCTGTGAAGAAAGTCAATGGTAGCTTGATGGGGATAGCATTGAATGTATAAATTACTTTGGGCACTAAGGCCATTTTCACGATACTGATTCTTCCTATCCATGAGCATAGAATGTTTCTCCATTTATTTATGTCCTCTCTTGTTTCCTTGAGCAGTGGTTTGTAGTTCTCCTCGAAGATGTACTTCACATCCCTTGTAAGTTGTATTCCTAGGTATTTTATTCTCTTTGCAGCAATTGTGAATAGGAGTTCACTCATAATTTGGCACTGTTTGTCTGTTATTGGTGTATAGGATGTTTTTGATTTTTGCACATTGATTGTGTATCCTGAGACTTTGAAGTTGCTTATCAGCTTAAGGAGATTTTGGGCTGAGACGATGAGGTTTTCTAAATATACAATCATGTCATTTGCAAACAAACACAATTTGTCTTCCTCTCTTCCTATTTGAATACATTTTATTGCTTTCTCTTGTCTGATTGCCCTGGCCAGAACTTCCAATACTATGTTGAGTAGGAGTGGTGAGAGAGGGCATCCCTGTCTTGTGCCGGTTTTCAAAGGGAATACTTCCAGCTTTTGCCTATTCAGTATGATATCGGATGTGGGTCTGTCATAAATAGCTCTTATTATGTTGAGATATGTTCCATCGATACCTAGTTTATTGAGAGTTTTTAGCATGAAAGGCTGTTGAATTTTGTTGAAGGACTTTTCTGCATTTATTGAGATAATTATGTGTTTTTTGTTGTTGGTTCTGTTTATGTGATGGATTATGTTTACTGATTTGCATATGTTGGACCAGCCTTGCATCCCAGGGATGAAGCCGACCTGATCCTCATGGATGAGCTTTTTGATGTGCTGCTGGATTCGGGTTGTTAGCATTTTATTCAGGATTTTTGCATTGATGTTCTTCAGGGATATTGGCCTAAAATTATCGTTTTTGTTGTTGTTGTGTCTCTGCCAGGGTTTGGAATCAGTATGGTGTTGGCCTCATAAAATGAGTTAGGGAGGATTCCCTCTTTTTCTATTGATTGGAATAGTTTCAGAAGAATGGTACCAACTCTTCTTTGTACCTCTGGTAGAATTGGACTGTGAATCCATCTGGTCCTGGACTTTTTTGGTTGGTAGGCTATTAATTATTGCCTCAATTTCAGAACCAGTTATTGGTCTATTCAGAGATTCAACTTCTTCCTGGTTTAGTCTTTGAAGGGTGTATGCATCCATGAATTTGTTCATTTCTTCTAGATTTTCTAGTTTATTTGTGTAGAGGTGTTTATAGTATTCTCTGATGGTAGTTTGTATTTCTGTGGGATTGGTGGTAATATCCCCTTGATAATTTTTTATTGCATCTATTTGATTCTTCCTTTTCTTCTTTATAAGTCTTACTAGCAGTCTATCTATTTTGTTGATCTTTTCAAAAAACCAGCTCGTGGATTTGTTGAATTTTTGAAGGGTTTTTTGTGTCTCTATCTCCTTCAGTTTAGCTCTGATCTTAGTTATGTCTTGTCTTCTGCCAGCTTTTGAATTTGTTTGCTCTTGCTTCTCTAGTGCTTTTAATTGTGATGTTAGGGTGTTGATTTTAGATCTCTCCTACTTTCTTTTGTGGGCATTTAGTGCTATAAATTTCCATCTACATTCGGCTTTAAATGTGTCCAAGAGATTCTGGTATGTTGTGTCTTTGTTCTCATTGGTTTCAAAGAACATCTTTATTTCTGCCTTCATTTCGTTATGTACCCAGTAGTCATTCAGG
>NW_012116999.1:1604667-1625892 GCF_000951035.1 Colobus angolensis palliatus
GTCCAGAACAGACTTCAAGTCCTGCATATCCCTGTTAATGTTTTGTCTTGTTGATCTGTCTAATATTGATAGTGAGGTGTTAAAGTCTCCCTTTATTATTATGTGGGAGTCTAAGTCTCTTTGCAAGTCTCTAAGGACTTGCTTTTTGAATCTGGGTGCTCCGGTATTAGGTGCATATATGTTTAGGATAGTTAGCTCTTCTTGTTGAATTGATCCCTTTACCATTATATAATGGCCTTCTTTGTCTCTTTTGATCTTGGTTTAAAGTCTGTTTTATCAAGACCAGGATTGCAATCCAGCAATCCATGCCTTTTTTTTTTTTTTTTTTTTTTTGGCTTTCCATTTGCTTGACAGATCTTCTTCCATTCCTTTATTTTGAGCCTATGTGTGTCTTTGCACATGAGATGGGTCTCCTGAATACAGCACACTGAAGGGTCTTGACTCTTTATCCAATTTGCCAGTCTGTGTCTTTTAATTGGGGCATTTAATGCATTTACTTTTAAGGTTAATATTTTTATGTGTGAATTTGATCCTGTCATTATGATGCTAGGTGTTTATTTTGCCCATTAGTTGGTGCAGTTTCTTCATAGTGTCGATGGTCTTTACAATTTGGCATGTTTTTACAGTGGCTGGTACAGGTTGTTATTTTCCATGGCTAGTGCTTCCTTCAGGAGCTCTTGTAAGGCAGGCCTGGTGGTGACAAAATCTCTCTGCATTTGCTTGTCTGCAAAGGATTTTATTTCTCCTTAACTTGTGAAGCTTAGTTTGGCCGCATATGAAATTCTGGGTTGAATATTCTTTTCTTAAGAATGTTAAATATCAGCCCCCACTCTCTTCTGGCTTGTAGGGTTTCTGCCAAGAGAACCACAGTTAGTCTGATGGGCTTCCCTTTGTGGGTAACTTGACCTTTCTCTCTGGCTGCCCTTAATATTTTTTCCTTCATTTCCGCCTTGGTGAATCTAACAATTATGTGTCTTGGGTTTGCTCTTCTTGAGGAGTATCTTTGTGGTGTTCTCTGTATTTCCTGAATTTGAACATTGGCCTGCCTTGCTAGGTTGGGGAAGTTCTCCTGGGTAATATCCTGAAGAGTGTTTTCTAACTTGGTTCTGTTCTCCCTGTCACTTTCTGGTACACCAATAAAATGTAGATTTGGTCTTTTCACATAGTCCCACGTTTCTTGGAGGCCTTGTTCATTTGTTTGCAGTAATTTTTCTTTAATCTTGTCTTCTCACTTTATTTCATTAATTTGATCTTCAATCACTGATATCCTTTTTTTCCGCTTGATCGAATTGGCCGTTGAAGCTTGTGTATGCTTCATGAAGTTCTCATACTGTGGTTTTCAGCTCCACCAGGTCATTTAAGCTCTTCTCTACACTGGTTATTCTAGTTAGCCATTAGTCTAACCTTTTTTCAAGGTTTTTAGATTCCTTGCCATGGGTTAGAACATGCTCCTTTGGCTCAGAGAAGTTTGTTATTACCGACCTTCTTAAGCCTACTTCTGTCAATTCATCAAACTCATTCTCCATCCAGTTTGTTCCCTTTCTGGTGAGGAGTTGTGTTCCTTTGGAGGAGAAGAGGGGCTCTGAATTTTGGAATTTTCAGCCTTTCTGCTCTGGTTTCTACCCATCTTTGTGGTTTTATCTACTTTTGGTCTTTGATGTTGGTAACCTAAGGATCGGGTTTTTGTGTGGATGTCCTTTCTGTTGATGCTATTCATTTCTTTTTGTTAGTTTTCCTTCTAATAGACAGGTCCCTAAGTTGCAGGTCTGTTGGAGTTTGCTGGAGGTCCACTCCAGACCCTGGGTATCACCAGTGGAGACTGAAGAACAGCAAATATTGCTGCCTGATCCTTCCTCTGGAAGCTTTGTCCCAGAGGGGCACCTGCCTGTATGAGGTGTCTATCAGCTCCTGCTGGGAGGTGTCTCCCAGTCAGGTTACACAGGATCAGGGACCCACTTGAGGAGGCAGTCTGTCTGTTATTGGAGCTCAAATGCCCTGCTGGGAGAACCGCTGGTCTCTTCAGAGCTGTCAGGCAGGGACTTTAAGTCTGGAGAAGCTTTCTGCTGCCTTTTGTTCAGATATGCCCTTCCCCTAGAGGTGGAATCTAGAGAGGCAGTAGGCCTTGCTGAGCTGCAGTTGGCACCACCCAGTTCGAGCTTCCCTGCTGTTATGTTTACACTGTCAGCATGGAACCACCTCCTCAAGCCTCAGCACTGGCAGACGCCCCTCCCTTCACCAAGCTCCTGTGTCCCAGGTTGATATCAGACTGCTGCGCTAGCACTGAGCAAGGCTCCGTGAGCATGCCACCCGCCGAGTCACACACAGCAGGGGATCTCCTGGTCTGCCCATTGTGCAGACAGTGGGAAAAGTGCAGTATTCGGGCAGGAGTGTACCACTCCTCCAGGTACAGTCACTCAAGGCTTCCCTTGGCTAGGAAAGGGAAATCCCCCGACCCCTTGTACTTCCTGGGTGAGGTGATGCCCTGCCCTGCTTTGGCTTGCCCTCCGTGGGCTGCACCCACTGTCCAACCAGTCCCAATGAGCTGAACCGTGTACCTCAGTTGGAAATGCAGATATCACCTATCTTCTGCATCAATTTTGCTGGGAGCTGTAGACTGGAGCTATCCCTATTCAGCCATCTTGGAAACGAATCCCCAACTACATTTTTAAAGTAATGTGCTTTGTGTCATGAATTTCAACTCAGCGAAGACACCTGTGGCCTTCAAGGAAGAATGTACAATGACTTTTTTTCTCAAGGTGTGGACAAAACCCAGAAAGGCCAAAAAGTTTTTGGAATCATTTTTGTGAAGTATTAGTAATAAAAAAGAAAATTGTATCTTGTTCAAATTTATTTAGTGCCCACACCTGGAATGCTGGGTACATTTGTGATGATTGTCATTTGCTAAAGACAGCAGAGCTGGTGAAAGTTTGGAAAGGGCATGATGGGTGATTACTGGTCTAGATGGGTGAATACATGAGCATACACTAAAAAGGTGAGGACTTTTCAGCCTAGTACACTAACCTGGGAAGGACAGGTGGTATAGTAGTGAAGAATATGGCTTTTTCGTCAGAGAGACCCAAATATGAATCCTGGCTCTACGACCTATTAGCTAGTGACCTTGGACGTGTTACTTAAACTCTGTGAGTTTACTTGTTTTCACCTGTAAAATGAGAATATTGATAGTGCATTTCTCATGAGGCTATTGTGGAAATTATGCACATAATTCCACCACTCTTATACTCGGCATATAATAAATGCTCAGTAACTTATTATTTCAAGACTCTAAAACCATGTATAAGGTGACAGCATCAACACAGACTCCTTCATATCCTGGAATAATTGAATGGAATGAGGGATGCCTTTACATTATACATAGGTGAAGTTAATGCATGTAAAGGGAAGTCTGATTTAAAGGGCAGGTATTAAACATGTGGTCTCCATTGCTCCATGAGATGTTACAGGCTGAAAACAAGTAGACTTAATAAAAAACTCATGGATGATATAATTATCATAGGCAATTAAGGGAAACATGATGTTTGATAGTTGTTCCCAAACTCACGGTTAATGTCAAAGAGAACAAGGCTATCTTCTCACAAATTCTCATCAGAGTCAGATTGTTAGACCGGATATTCCCTGAGGTTGACACCATGAAGGAAGTTCTCAAATTTAAATGGCTAACTGCTATCTGAATTAACCAAACTCTTATTTTAATATAGATTTTCCAATGATCATGGCAGATAACAATAATCAGAAGATATTGAAATTGTCTGCTGGCATTCCTGCAGCTACTATAAACATCATTTTTCAAAAAGACTCAATGGCTTTGTATGAAGAGCTACTGAAATATAAAGCCTTTATGTTAGTCAGAAACCTTTGTTAAAATCCTAACTCAACAAGCAAGAGCCTACCCAATCAGATAATGTAGATTCAGTGTATTTTTAGAGGTGTCAAGGAATTTTCCCCACCTTATTAGAAACACAAATGAAATTACAAATTCCTAAAAGGCATTGATTTATTTCATGCTTCCTTTATAGGCTGCTGTTTAGAACAAGAGTTTCAATCAATGGCTGTGTGAATACCAGTTACTAAAGTAGCCTCTCTTCATAAAGTGGTTACAGGATGTGTAATTGAGCAAGTTACGGTAATCAGGAAGGGTGTGAATTAGAGAGTTTCCCTCTTCTATCAGAGATCACAATGCTCTGGCATCAAAAAGATATGCTTTCAAATTCTAGTTCAACCACTTACTGCTTGATGAATTTGGGAAGGTTGCCTAACTATTCTAAAACTTAGTTTCATCATCTTTAGATTGAATTTATAACACCTATCTCATAAAGGTGTGGTGAGCATTAAATATCAGAAATGGATATTCCATCTTTCAGTGATATGGTATTTAAATAGGCATTATTAATAAAGCTTTCAGCACAGTGCCTGGCATAAAGTAGGCATTCACTAACTATTAGTTCCCTTTCTCTAGATGTCCCCAACCCACATTTCATGTCTAAAGGGATGAGTGTTCTATGTATAGGGAAGACTAAAATTCTACATAGTCTTTCACTGGGTTACTGTGGAGCAAATGGGGTTTTTGGAATACAGTCACAACTGACTTATTACTGAGTTAGCTAGATAAGAGAACCAGGGCCATCTAGAGTAAATACTAGAAATCAATGAGCAGAAAGCAAGTCCAAACAGACCTAAGAATCACAGCCAATACCAGGAAGTTATACCAATAAGCATGAATGCTCAAAACCATAGTGGCTGTAAATGATGGGACAGTGTGGTCTGGGTACTAAGACAAGTCGACCAAGATAGTTCTCCTGACTATACTAAATGGTGTAACTCACTTCTGGGACTCTTGTTTTTGAAATGTGGTCAGTGACTCTTGCCACAAGATGACATTGAAGATCCATGACACTAAATTCCCTTGAAGGTTTTTCTATTTGCTTGGCCAAATGCAGTTTGGACCATCATAGGGAGGGAATGAAATGGCCACCAATGTGACAGGACTTTACAGATATGAAACAAGCACCCAGAGCCCTTTTAAGGGCATGAGATGTTAGATTTTGCCTAGATGGTGGTAGAAATTCTGTATATCCTAAATTATTTATTTTGCTTCAGAGATGACTATTGTGGTCATAGGCAAGAAGGTGTGACAATCATCATCCTAGAGATTATCTTCTAGAAAAAAAAAAGTTGATGTTTATTGTGTCATCCTGGATAAAAGTAAGGAAAGTGACAGTATGGGTCTTGTGCATTGTCATATGGACAGAATGGAGGTGATGAGAATGAGGCCAATCATATACTTCTCCCTCTCTAACGGTGCATTTCAGTGGCTCATGTCTACTGTCATGTGTTAAGTTTCCTCCATGACAGATCATTCTGACAGGTAGACTGAAATCTGAAATATTGTAAAAGGCAATTGCTTATGGCAGGTACCATGCTTCTGGATGTAAGTGAAGGTAAATGCAGAAAGTGAAAACTGTAGGTATTTAGAAATTTTATTACAGCTGTAGACAAATGAGGGAGATAAGGGAAGCTGGCTGACTGTTGAGGAAAAGTTCGCAGGGAGGCCAATGTTCAGTGCACTCACTATGATTCACACTATGGTGCTGACTTTGCAGAGTGACAATCTTATTTTCTTCAGTGTACTCAGAGGAGATTAGAATCAGGAGGATTGGTACTATTTAAACCCACAAAAACTGACGCACAAGCCAAACACCAATTTATTCAATTATAATGAGAATTAACTCAGAAATAGGTTAGAACACTCATGTCAGCTGGTTAGCAAATTTTCTCTCCCTAACAGAGTTTATAAGGGAAACTAATTAAAGTCAAATTACTTTGAGAGCATGGGATTAGAGCAATGGAGTAAGGTGACCATCTTAATGGCTGACACAAATTGGAATGGCCATTGCAGGGGTGGACATGCCAAACAGTCTGCTGGTCAACAACTCATCTCTGAATCTAGGGGGATTACCAACGTTCTGTTTAACTTCTTGCTTTTTTTGTGCTCCATGAATACTATTCTCTTGTTAACAAATTCTTCTTCAGATTTACCATTAAATGATTAGATTATATCCTCCTGGGTGGCATCAATATGTAGCAGACGTGCTTCCTTAAAAAACAACCTTGTTTGGATCTGGTGGTTCCCCAAGCCTTTGCAGTTGCTGACTCCATCTTTGAGTAGGTTATATCTCATCTGTTCTCTGTAGATTCTAAGTAGTTTCACTCTCAGAGGAATTCACATAGCTATTATTTCTTAGGACACACCCTTGTAACTCTCTTTATGCTAAATCATAAGTTATTCTAGTTGAAGTGGATGGCATATAATGGATGGTGTCACTATAACAAAAATTTTGAATTGGTAAAATAGTTGCTAGCTAGTAGGCAGTAAAGCATTATTCCAGCATCCCATTCATATGCTCAGTCTGGCTGTTGGATTGTATTTCATAGTGTACAAAAGGTCTTTGATTTGGAGCACCTCAACAAGGGACATCCAGAAGTAGAGGGCGAACTGAAGTTCATAGCCCTGGATTGGTTATATTTTCTGAGAGCCTATGAAGTCTGGAGAGTTCTAAGGAAAGAAGGTAATGTTGCTGCTAAGAGAAAATCCAAATAGGAAATAAAATGATGTATCTTTGGGAAAGAACCCAAAATGATGAATTCTGGCCCTAAAATAAGGAAAGGCTGTTGATTAAGCCAACTGAATGCCCCTATCAGCATTCCAAGACCATACTGAGTTTGGTAAGGAAAGTGACTAGAGGCCATGAGGTTGGTCCTTTATTATAGAATTGAGGGAGGTAGAACAAGATACTTCCAGGTAATTTCAGAGTCACTCTAAGTTCAATAGCTCTACTTGTTAGAGGATCTCATACAGTCCCAATACTATAGTCGGAATTTCTTAGCATAACTGGAATATGTTCACTCAGGTCTCTGTTGTGGGAGCATATAATGTGGTTGTACAGCGAGCCATTGTTAAAGGAAACCCTTCGTGAATGCAAATAAGAATTGGCATAGTGGCTAGCAAGGCACAAGGTGAAAATATCTGTTTGTTGGTACTACGGAATCAGAGTAGTAAGGTCCTAGCTAGGTTTAAGTATTGTCAAAGTCAGCATAATTCTCCAGAAACAAAGCCAAAGTATAATGGCATTTCATGTTCTGAGAGGCCTTGATGGTTGCTAGGGAATATGTGATTACTGATATTTCTCCAGGATATACATTTTGGGGACATACATCAGCAACAAGAAGCAGGGAACAGAGGGCTGGTAATTACCAGCAAACAGTGATCATCACTGAATAGTTTTAACATTTTAGGGAGTTGTGCCTTTCTAGCATAACACTACTTTTGTTCAGAAGCATCAAGAAGCTATACACAAAGCTGGTGTGTACCAAAAACGAAACATAAGCAATAAAACCCTGATTTCCTGAGTTTCATGCACAGATGGTTTTAATGTATGTGCCCCAGGATTTTTCAGATGAGATAGTGCAGGAAGTTGTTTGCCATTCATTGTTTTTTAAGATCCTCAATTAGATGAAGGACCTCAGAGGTGGTCCATAAAGGTAGAGCTCAATAGCAATGAGTAGTAACCCTAGATGATGACTATATTGAGGCTTCTAGAGTCAGAAACTACTGCAGGGTCTGGCTGTCAGTCTTCAGTGGAGATTTATTTGGCCAGGTCCCTTGTCCAAGGCAGCAAGGACATGCTACAGACACAGTAATTATGAGACATCGTTCCCAACTCTCACTAAATATCTTTCAGAAATCTTATCCTAGAGCATATTGACTTGGCTATAAGACATGCTGGAACCTCAAGTTGTTGGAGAAGAGAAGAGTAAGCTGGAATTGGTGGGCTTGGCTAAAAGAATGTACCTGCCTGATGGGCTAGCTTGCAAAGAAAGGGACCAACAATTCCAAGCAGTGTTGAAATGCCCATTCAATCTGGTTTGCAAATAGCCAGGAGATTCTGTTTGTTGGGAAAGCATGAGTCTTTAGATGGAAACAAAATGCATAGCTTTATGGAAGGGTGGCAAAGCTGTGGTTCCAGGAAGGTTGATTTATGCTGAAGGTAGATTCTAGTCCATAGGTGAAACATGGTCCAAGCTCTAGGAAGAGAATACTAGCAGAATAATGGAATGTCATTTGGACTTCAGTCAAAGGTCCTAAGCCAATAGGAAACTAAGATACAGACCAATAAAGGTGAAGGTAAAAGTCTTGGGCTCATTTCTAGGCACACGAGATTCAGGATTTTGGCCACAAACTCAACCCAGATGTCAATATTGGTCAGGATAAGGTTCCCAATGTGCTTCCAGAGTTATTTTCATTGGCTTAGACTGGGCAAAGTTTTGCCTGCAGATTTTTGGTACTCTTGGAGAATTAATCCCAACTGCAGAAAGTACCTGTGAATTGTTTTCATCATTCTTGGGTTAGGTTTGGTGAGGGGTAATTTGCCAATGAACAAGATCTGATTGTTTAAATTCCCCAAAGCGTGTCAGTTCATAACTGCTTATAAAGTGGTGTCACAGTTTCCCATCCATATTGTAAAAGTTAATGCAGGATATAAATCGGTAAGGCTGGGAGCGAGAGGGATATAAGTTTAAAAAGTGACTTTCCTGGTCTCCTCTTACTGGTGAGCTGTGTTATTTGTCATTGCTGGAGCTCGAGAACGTTTGGCAAGGCAATCTCTTGTGAAGTGACCAGGTTGGCTGCAGTAGAGGCACAACTGAGTTTCTTGCTGGCGGGCTCGTTTGGCTGGGGTGAGAGGCAGCTGGCCTTCTCGCAGTTGTATAGGCCCTTTCTTGGGTGGTGGATCTGTGGGGCTAAAGAGGGCTTGGTGCTGGATCAAGGAAGCCAACAATGGGAGCTGGGTCTCTGACTGTAGGAGCTCTGGCCTGTTACTGTGTTTCTTGTCCAACTGAATGCACTGAGTGATCAGGTCTGGTAGATTGTCCATCATATCAGTGACACTCTCTTCATCCTGGTTGAGATCATCTACTGCCTTTTCGAACTGACCATTCTGATTGGTTGCATTACGGATCAGATTTTGAGCAAGGAGCTGGAAAGTAGTAGGGTCCTGTTGAGAGGAGTTGTCCCCTTTGTCAAACTTAGCATTCATCAGAAGGTTCATTTCCTGTTTTGTGGGTTTACCAAATGACTGCTGGAACTCAAGAATACAATTCTCATATTGCTTCAGTAAGGTACTCTTGTCAGGCCCAGATATGATTCCACAACTTTCTAACTGCTGAGATAGGTAATCAAAAAAGAGTTTGATCTGGGCATCATTTGCAGGATTAGAGATCTGGAGAGCTGTCAAGTAGGTAGTCACCTGAGTGAGGAACTCTGTGCGACTGGCAGGGTCACCATGAAACTGGGTGAGATGCTCGAGTGAGTTTGGTACAGGCATCACTGTGGTGGCCAGGGCAGGCATGACTTGGGCCCTTTTAGCAGTGTTCTCCGTGGTTAAATGCTGCATTTGAGGCCGCAGAATCAGATTCTCTGCCTGAAGAAAGGAAGGCTCTACCTGCAAGGTAGGTGGTGATTTTGTGCACTTCTCCATTATATCTCTTGGAATCAGGTGGGATTGAGTAGAATTGAGTACTAGTACTGGAAACCAGTGGAGACAGTGGATTTGCTCTGTGACCAGAGAGGGAGTGTCATGAGCAAGTAGCCAAAGTTGTTAGCTGTGAAGAAGATACTAGGAGATGCTAACAGCTGAACTGGAGAGACGCCAAAGAGTGTTGCCCGCCACTCAGTGTTGCCACTTCTTCAAGGAAAAGGCCAATATTCTGCACATTTGGAAGAAATAAATTACCTTAGAACACATAAAGGACTTGGGATTAAGAAGATATGTACAACCATCACAGTACCTTTCTCTCCTCCCTCGTTTTCCTTGCAATATAAGGGCAATTTGCCCTCTGACTAAACCTTTTCTCTAAAGCAAGCTTGGTCAACCTGTGGCTGGTGGGCCACATGCAGCCCAGGATGGCTTTGAATGCAGCCCAACACAAATTTGTAAACTTTCTTAAAACATTATGAGATTTTTTGTGATTTTTTTTTTTTAAAGCTCATCAGCTATCATTTAGTGTTAGTGTATTTTATGTGTGGCCCAAGATAATTCTTCTTCTTCCAGTGTGGCCCACAGAAGCCAAAAGATTAGACACCCCTGCTCTAAAGTATCTTTTTTCCATCAGAGAGTTAAAGAATTTGACAACCCAAAGTGATCTCAGGAGATTATACAGGCCAAATTCATAATTTTTCAAATAAGAGAACAGAGACCCAGAGAGGTAAAGATGTTTTCCCAAGGTCACACAGCTAGTTAATATCACAGCTGGAATGCTCATCAGGGCTATTGTCCAAATGACACTTCCCCCAAGACCATAAATGTGCTCATTTGCATATACTGCTTGGACATGATGGTTCATGCACCTGGCTCCTCAAAATGTGATCTGGGAACAAGTGACATTGGCACTACCAGAAAGGTTGTTAGAAATGCAGAATCTTGGGTTTCACCCCAGAACTACTAAATCATTTTTTCACACTTTAATAAGATTCCCAAGGTGACTAGAATGTGTGCTAAAGTTTGAGAAATGCTGCTGTAAAGAGCACTTAGTTTGAATTGGAATAATCACTGGTTGGACTTGACCGTTAGTGCCCCAAGCCTAGCCTGCATTGCTGTGGGGGATATGATTGCTGTGATGGCAGTTAATCTATGTTTTCTATCTTTCTAGTCCCTGTCTGAGGTCACAATTTCTTGCCATGGAAATGATTAAGATAGCACAGGCAAGACTAAGAGGTAAGGTTAAGAAGCTAGCAAACAAGAACTGAATATTCTTAAAAGTAAAAAGATCAAAATGTTCAGCAGTCTTTCCAGCGTTGATAACAAAAATAAAGCAACCAGTAAAAGTTAAAAACAACCCCAAACATATGGCATAGCGGTTGAACTATTCTAAACTTCAATTCCTCTCATTGCCCTTTCCTTGTGTAGCATACTATTTAAATATATTTAAATTGTCCATGGGTGGGAAAAAATGATGTATCATTGAATCTTTTTTAAATGTAAGACTTGATTTCCCTAGGTTTTATTTGATGGTTCATTTTCTCTAGACCTATGAAAAAATTACTGGAACACAAATAGTATAAGATTGGAGGCCACAAACATGAATCCAACCACTAGCATTAAACAGTTGGATGACCTTGAAGAACTCATTTAGGTCTCGGTTTCCTTTTTTACCTAATGACGATTTTTTTTTTTTTTTTTTTTTTGAGACGGAGTCTCGCTCTTGTTCCCCAGGCTGGAGTGCAGTGGTGCCATCTCGGCTCACTGCAACCTCCGCCTCCTGGGTTCAAGCAATTCTCCTGCCTCAGCCTCCTGAGTAGCTGGAATTATAGGCACCTGCCACCACACCCGACTAATTTTCATATTTTTAGTAGAGACAGGGTTTCACCATGTTGGCCAGGCTGGTCTCGAACTCCTGCCCTCAGGTGATCCCCCTGCCTCAGCCTCACAAGTACCTGGGACTACAGGCATGTGCCACCAACCCGACTAATTTTCATATTTTTAGTAGAGACAGGGTTTCACCATGTTGGCCAGGCTGGTCTCGAACTCCTGCCCTCAGGTGATCCCCCTGCCTCAGCCTCACAAAGTGCTGGCATTACAGGCGTGAGCCACCGTGACCGGCCAGGATTACTATTTTGCTTACCTCAGAAGGTGGTTATATCAATGAGATAACAGATTGGTGCTCTGAGTGGCAAAAAATGAAAGATTTAGCTCCAAAATATTTCCAATGTAGATGAAAAATGCCTGGTGGAGAGGCTCTGCCTTTATCACATATTGCCAAAGTAGGGAGATGCTATCATACCCTCCTTGTTTTCTTCCTTTCTATATCTCACCCTTCTAATTTCCTGATCTGTCTCCCAGACATCTTCCACTTCCCAGATGTCCATCAATGAGTTCATTACTGCCATTCCAGCTAGGTGTCAACTGATAGCTAAGATGTTGTTAAATAAGGCTTAATGATTGGCCTTTCCAGGCCACACACGGACGGTGGCTCATGCCTCTAATTCCAGAACTTTGAGAGGCCGAGGTGGGTGGATCACGAAGTCAGGAGATCGAGACCATCCTGGCCAACATGGTGAAACCTCATCTCCAATTAAAAAAAAAAAAAAAATTGCTGTGCATGGTGGCACATGCCTGTAGTCCCAGCTACTTGGGAGTCTGGGGCAGGAGAATCACTTGAATCCAGCAGGCAGAGGTTGCAGTGAGCCAAGATCATACTACTGCATTCCAGCCTGGGTGACAGAGCGAGACTCTGTCTCAAAAAACAAACAAACAAACAAACAAACAAAACAAAAAAGATCTTTCCCAGAGCATTTATAATTCACTCAAACTTTAATGTCATAAGAATCAACTCAGACCCAGTCCCTAGCAATTCTGATTCAGTAAGTCTGGGATGGATCCCAGCAAACTGTATTTTAACAAGCTGGCCAGTTGATTTCTGATGTAGGTGGCTCTTGTGCAAAGCACTGTCCAGATAAATCTCAAAGAATAAAGCATTATTAGCAGTATCACAGAGAAGTAGGTATGGGGAGGGGACATATTTGGAGCTAGAAGATTGACTTTCAAATAACATAGAATGGGTGGTACACTATTCTACCTCCACATCAAGCACACAAAGAGCCCACACTGTCCTTCACTACTGCTCATCTCTCCCACGTGGTAGAGTTCAACAGTTAAGGATGTCACTTCTGAACTCAAAGTGACTTGGTTTGATCTATGAGCTGTGTGATTCTGAGCAAGTTATTTAGCTTCTTTGAGAATCAGTTTCCAAATTTTAAAATAGACATGATTGTAATACCTGCCTTATAATGTTATGAAAATTAAATGAGATGAAGAGAGATTAGCATGGCTTCATGTATATAGCAAGTTCTCCACACATTTTTTTTTTGCTCTCAGTGCTCTGTGTGTCCTTCTGGAAAGTATGCACTACTCTCTTCTTCTCTGCCTGGGGATGAGATAAAGAAAGTCATCCCCATATCCCTGTCAGAGCTAGAGCAGCCCAGCTGAGGGTCAATTTGGCCATTGCTATGTCTCAGACCTCAGAACTTCCTTTAAGCTTCAATCTTCCTTCTGGCTCAGCGGGACCCATGGCCTAGCTTCTTATGAAGTTAAAAGTGTCATGAACACTCTCAACAGTACTTCCTGTTACATTTTCCCAGTTTTCCTTTTTAACATGCCTAATTCTATTAAGGAACCACACTTGTTCTATCACCCTTTCTGCCCATGGGCTTCATGGTCTGTGTGTACAGAGATTTAAATCTCAAAAAACCCACCTTATAGTCATTGTTTCATCCCATCTTTACTGCAATTTTCCAGTTCGGAAAATAAAACACTGAGATAGTAAGTCAAGTGAAAGAGGAAGGGAAGCTTGGTATGTAAATAACTGGCTCCAAAGGACTCTCATTGTTCTCAGAGACAAGGAAGAAGCTATCCAAAGATGCAGTTGGAGGATGGGGATGAGGATGGGGATGGGATGAGTCTCTCCACGAAGTAAGTTACCAGTGGGTAACTTATATCACTGGGGAATAAGCAGAGCTAGGATTACCACCTGATGGGGAGTTAGAGTAGGGGGCTCCAAGAATCAGAGAAGAGGGGGCATCATGAAGAGAATCTGGTCCTTTCAAACACATAGATTCTATAACTTGCCTGAGCACACAGCCAAAAAGTGGGTGAGAAACTGGCTGTTAGTTTTCTGCAGTCTAGAATACGACCCTCGGACCCACAGCCAACCTTAATCTTACCCACTATGCTCATCATCCTTCTGTTCCTGTTCCTGGAGCAGACTCAATGGCTAAGATACAGCCATCGTGGTTTACCACTATGAGAGCTTAGTTTGGTTTCTCTGGCCATTCCCAATGTGACCATCATTTCAAAGAGTACATGCTGTTTCAAGTAAACAATTACAGAAAGAATGGAAAAATTTTGATCTGCAGATTCCAAATTGTCATATAATGAGCCCATAAATTTGAAATAAAAAGTCTTTTCCTACCTTCGTGCTCCCTGCTGTCTCTTTCGTCTTTAATTCATTAAGTGCAGTTCACTTACTACTGAACACCACTTGCAACTGATGAGATGACAGAACATAGCCTACTTAGATTCAAACTTTTTTTTGGATTTCCAGGTCCCTGTGGTACACAGGCAATCTATGACCCTGGTCATGGTGGAGAAAGCTTAATATAAGCAACTTAGGATATGTCATGTTTTTTGACTACGAGAATCCTCTTTCAAATTTACAGATTAAGAATCTGAGGATCAGGAAATAAAAATCATTTGGACCATGTTTAAGACACTCTGCATTAATGTTCCAACCTGAAACTCTTCTTAGTTAGCATTTCTCTCCTCTCTAAGTCTCGACTATGAGTGAATGAGGAATACAGGTGTTATAGAGTACGGGGCAGAAGCAACCTTAAAATGTCACTTAATAATTGGTAACATTGCACACATGTGCAGAGCATTTCATGTGATCTGAATATTTTCTTACTGTTCCATGTATCCTTTTAATAACATGTGATGCAGGCAAGGCATGTATCAACACTCCCTTCCAGAAGATTAAAAAAAGAGTTGTCTAAGGACATACAGTTACTTAGTATTAAATTTGGGACTAGAATCCTCCAAATTTGATCCTAACACCACTGTGTTCTGGAAATAGTTTCAAACAGTAGAAAAAACTCATGGGCTTCAGAGTTAGATGGATGTTGGATTAAAATCCCGGTCTAGATTCAAATTCCAACCTATGAGACCTTGGGCGAATTACCTCTCTGAAACTTAGTTTTCACATCTGTGTTGCAAGAAACTATATGTATTTACACATAGTTGAGATAATATATGTAAAGTTCCTGGCATCCAGCAGATACCAAGAATAGAAGCCACTATTTTCTAGAGACACTGGAAGGTTGCCTACCAAACATCTTTGTCAGTAGCTCCAGTTTCTATCTGACAAACCAGGTTTCTCTGGGGAAGGTGATTCTACCTGAATTTCTTGGTATGGAGCAACTGACTTAAACTAAGTCACTTAGCATATTACTTGCTCTAGTGTTTTTCCTTTGCAATTCTCATATCACTTGCAATTAGTTATTGCAGGCCTGTTGCCCCTATTAATTCAATATGGCAATATTTAGATATGGGAATTTTTTATTTCTGTATTCCCAGGACCTAGCACTAGCACACTTCCTTATATATAGAGGCGCTCAGAGATTCTTTATCAAATTTATAAGATCTGTCCATAGCTGCAATAGTTAGAACTAGATTTTAGCAAAGGTGATTTTACCGTTCCCCATTCAGCATCTGTTCTTTAATTATTCCTTTTTTTTTTTTTTTTTTTTGGAGATGGAGTCTCACTCTGTTGCCTAGGCTGAAGTGCAATGGAGCGATCTTGACTCACTGTAACCTTCACCTCCTGGGTTCAAGTAATTCTCCTGCCTCAGCCTCCTGAGTAGCTGGGATTACAGGCATGCACCACCATGCTGGGCTAATTTTTGTATTTTTAGTAGAGATGGAGTTCCGCCATGTTGGCCAGGCTGGTCTCAAACTACTGGCCTGAAGTGATCCACTTGCCTCGGCCTCCCAAAGTGCTGGGATTACACCATGAACCACTGAGCCCGGCCTATTTCTTGATGCAAATGGAAAACCCAGCCCTGCTCCAGTGTACCTCAGTATGTTTTCACATTACAGATGCCCAGGTTAACCAGATAGAAATACAGAACAGGACTGGTGGCAGTGGGAAAAATGCCCAGGAGGCAGATGTACAGGCTGTGGACTTCAGTGGATGTAGCCAAAACAGTGAGAAACAGTAGCCTTGGAGACTCCTTGAGAAAGTGTTTTGTTTGGATGAATGGGTTATTTAGTTTGTGGCTACTCTCCTCTTAGAAGAGTTTCAAATTAGCCCAGGGCCTATGTCAAGATTATCTAGAAAAACTTGGAATAAAACAAATGCAAAATAATCCAGATAACAATTATCTAAAGATAATGGTATTTTCAACCACCCTTAATGAAGACAGAATAATTACCTACATCTCATGTGTTGTGTTCCATGCATAATTGGCCTACAAGTTTGAATAGCAGAGCACATTCTGGGGAGTGTAAAAAGACAAAGTAGGAATGGGTGGGCTTCTCTAGCAGCCTAAATAGCAGCAGCAGCTGCAACCTTCCTTCTGCACTATTACTATTAGAACTCTTCCTTTTCATTGTCTGACATTTCTCAACCCCTTGACATTGGGACAGATACAGGGTGGTAGAGCTTTGAGCTCTGCTAGTTGCTAGCTGTGTAACCTCAGGCAAGTTAATCTCCACAAGCTTTACTTTCTTTATCCATAAAATGTGGCCAATAATAAGCACCACAGAAGGTTGTTCATTTATTTATGTAATAAATTTTTATTGAATATCTGTTTTATGCTAGACACTTTTCTGAGCACTGGGAAACAATAATGAGTCCTCACTGAGCATGGACATTCTGGAATTACTGAAGCTGAAGCAATATATGGAAACTCCTTATCTCAGTACCTGGCTCACAGCAGCTATTTAGCAAATAATAGCTGTCATTTTAATAGTCCAAGATATAAGGATACGTTGATTACAGACCCATGATCTGGAGTCAGATCTAGATTTAAGTTCTTGTTTAGAATATAGCTCCATAAGAACTTGGCCAACATTTTTAACCTCACACACCTTAATTTTCTCACGTACAAAATAAATATTAATGATCATAACTTTCTTACAAGTTTGGGAAGCGCAAAGAGTGGATGTGAAGCTTCCAGCAAATCTCTCCTCTAAGAACTAACAACTCTAGTTTGAAACATGTTCAGTTGGATCAAAAACAAAAAGCTTTTCAAGGAACATGTCTCTTGAGCTGCTTGAAATTTGTCTAGAGCAAAAAGGAAAGTAGATGGAAGAACTATTTTTAGGAGGGCAGATAACTCTGATGGAATCCTAAGTACCGATATTGCAGGGAAAGACAATTTGTAGGTGACAAGCAAACAGCTCCCTTCTTCACACCCATCACAGGCGAGGAAACACTGTCACCATACTTACGACCTTTGCTTGTAATAGACTCAAAATGACCCCTTTGTAAAGCCCTTCTTTCCTAAGCCCCAGATTTCAGCAAGGCCATGTCTACTTCTCTCATCTTGCTAATAGTTCATATTTTCAATAAGGCTTAGCTCAAGTAAATTAAATTGAAATGAAGTAAACAACAATACAAAAGATCAATAAAACCAAAAGTTGGTTTTTTGAAAAGTTAAACAAAATAGATAAACCTTTAGTGAGACTAAGAGAAAAAGAGAGAAGACCCAAATAAATAAAATCAGAAATGAAAAAGGAGACATTACAATTGATATCGTAGAAATTCAAAGGATCATTATTGCCTACTATGAGCAACTATATGTCAATACATTGGAAAATATAGTAGAAATGGAAAAATGTGTAGACACACACAACCTGTGAAGACATCCAAAACCTGAACAAACCAATAACAAGTAATGAAACCAAAGCCATAACAAAAAGTCTCCCAATAAAGAAAAGCCTAGAACTCAATGACTTCACTGCTGAATGTAAACCAAACATTTAAAGAAGAAGTAATATCAAGTCTACTCAAACTCTTTCAGAAAAGAAAGGAGGATGGAATACTTCCAAATGTCCATACTACCCAAAGCAATCTATAGATTAAATGCAATCCCCATCAAAATACCAATGACATTCTTCACAGAAATCGAAACAGTAATCCTAAATTTTACATGAAACAAAAGATCCAGAATAGCCAAGGCTATCTTGAGCAAAAAGAACAAAAATGGAGGAATTACATTACCCAACTTCAAATTATTCTACAGAGCTATAGTAACCAATACAGCATAGGACTAGCATAAAAACAGAAATGTTGGCCAATGGAACAGAATAGAGAAACCAGAAACAAATCCACACACCTACAGTGAGTTCATTTTTCACAAATGTGCCAGGAGCATAAACTGGGGAAAAAACAGTCTCTTAAATAAGTGGTGCTGGGAAACCGGGATTTCACATGCAGAAGAATGAAACTAGACTCCTTTCTCTTTCCATATATAAAAATTAAATAAAAATGGATTAAAGACTTAAATCTAAGACCTCAAATTATGCAACTACTAAAAGAAAACATGTGGAGACTCTTCAGGACATTGGACTGGGCAAAAATTTATTGAGTAACACCCCACAAGCATAGGCAACCAAAGCAAAAATGGACAAGTGGGATCACATTAAGTTAAAAAGCTTCTGCACAGCAAAAGATACAGTCAACAAAGTGGAGAGACAACCCACAGAATGGGATAAATAAAATATTTGCAAACTACCCATTTGACAAGGAATTAGTAACAAGAATATATAAGGAGCTCAAACAACTCTATGAAAAATATCTAATAATCTGATTTAAAAATAGGCAAAAGATTTGAATAGACGTCTCTTAAAAGTAGACATACAAATGAAAAACAAGCATATGAAAAGGTGCTCAACATCATTGATCATCAGAGAAATGCAAAACAAAACTACGAGATATCATTTCATGTGAGTTAAAATGGCTTATACTCAAAAATCTTGCAATAACAAATGTTGGTGAGGATATGGAGGAAAGGGAACCTTGTGCACTGTTGGTGGGATTGTAAATTAGTATAACCACTATGGAGAACAGTTTGGGGCTTCTTCAAGCAACTAAAAATTGAGCTACCATATGATTTGGCAATCTCACTGCTGGGTATATACCCAAAAGAAACAGAATCAGTATATGGAGGAGGTATCTCCCATATTTGTTGTAGCTCTGTTCACAATAGCCAAGAATGGGAAGCAACCTAAATGTCCATGAACAGAGGACTAGATAAAGAAAATGTGGTACTTATACACAATGGAGTACTATTCAGCAATAAAAAATGATGAAATTCAGTCATTTGCAACAACATGGATGAACCGGAGGTCATTATGTTAAGTGAAACAAGCTAGGCACAGAAAGACAAACATCTCATGTTCTTACCTATTTGTTGGATAGAAAAATCAAAACAATTGAATCTGCGGAGATAGAGAGTAGAAGAATGGTTACCAGAGTTTGGGAAGGGTAGCAGGGTGGGATTGGGTGTTGCTGGTGGAGGTGAGGGTGGTAAGGGGTACAAAAGAGTAGTTAGAATAAATGAATAAGGCCTAATATTTGATAGCACACAGGGTGACTATAAGTCAATAATCATTTAATTGTACATTTAAAAATAACTAAAAGGGTACAATTGCATTGTTTGTAACACAAAGAATAAAGGCTTGAGGGGAGGGATACCCCATGTTCCATGATGTGTTTATTATGCAGTACATCTCATGTACTCCATAAATACGTACAGCTACTATGTACCCACAAAAACAAAAAATAAAAAATTATTTTAAAAAATAAGACTTTGCTTTTCCTCCCTTCTTGTGTTTCTGTGTCTCTGATGACCTCTGTATTCAGGATGCTGTTGTCATTGCCACCTGAGTGTCAAAACGATAGCTGGGGTTGCAACTGGACATGACTCTGTGCAGAACGTTAGCTTTTAAAATCCTATTCTATTGGTGGTGTAATTTACATCCAATAAAATTCATTCATTTGAAATGTACAGCAAACAGGCCAGGCACAGTGGCTCACGCCAGTAATCCCAGCACTATGGGAGGCCGAGGTGGGTGGATCACTTCAGACCAGGAATTGGAGACCAGCCTGGCTAACGTGGTGAAACCTCATCTATACTAAAACAAACAAAAAATACAAAAATTAACTGGGTGTGGTGGTGGGCACCTGTAATCCCAGCTACTTGGGAGGCTGAGATGGGAGAATCACTTGAACCTCTGCCAACACAGGTGGCAGAGGTTGCAGTGAGCTGAGATTGTGCCACTGTGCTGCAGCCTAGACAACAGAGCAAGACTTCATCTCAAAAAAAAAAAAAAAAGGAAGAAAGAAAGAAAGAAAAAAGAAAAGAAATGCACAGCAATGAGTTTTTGACAAATGTATACATCTGGGTGACCAATTCCACATTCGAGACATAGACTCTTTCACTACTCCCCAAATTTTATCATGTTCCTTTGCAGGAAGTGCCTCCACACCCAGCCCCAGGCAGCCACTAATCTACTTTTTGCTCACATTGATCTGCCTTTTCTAGGCATTTTATATAAAAGGTATCATATAATACGTGGGCTTTTGTGTCTGGCTTCTTTCACTTAGTATGTTTTTAAGGTTTATTCATGTTGTGACACATCTCAATACTTCATTTCTTTTTGTTGCCAAAAACATTCAATTGTATGGATATACCACATCTTGTTTTACTTGCTGATGGACATCTGAGTTATTTCCAGTGTGAGGCCATTACAAATAAAGCTACATTTGTACAACTCTGCATGACTACATAAATTTTATTTTTTCCTCTAGCTTTACTAAGATATGATTGACAGGGTTCAGTTCCAAGATGGCGAAATAGGAACAGCTCCAGTCTACAGCTCGCAGCATGAGCAATGTAGAAGATGGGTGATTTCTGCATTTCCAATTGAGGTACTGGGTTCATCTCACTGGGGCTTGTCAGACAGTGGGTGCAGGACAGTGGATGTAGTGCACCGAGTGTGATCCAAAGCAGGGTGAGGCATCACCTCACCTGGGAAGTGCAAGGGGTCAGAGAACACCCATTCCTAGCCAAGCGAAGCTGTGACAGACGGCACCTGGAAAATCAGGTCACTCCCACCCTAATACTGTGCTTTTCCAATGGTCTTAGCAAACAGCACACTAGGAGATTATATCCCATGCCTGGCTCAGAGGGTTGCATGCCCACGGAGCCTTGCTCATTGCTAGCACAGCAGTCTGAGATCGAATTGCAAGGCGGCAGCGGCAGCAAGGCTGGGAGAGGGGCGCCCACCATTGCTGAGGCTTAAGTAGGAAAACAAAGCGCTGTGAAGTTCAAACTGGGTGGAGCCCACTGCAGCTCAAGGAGGCCTGACTGCCTCTGCAGACTCCACCTCTGGAGGCAGGGCATAGCGGAACAAAAGGCAGCAGAAACCTCTTCAGACTTAAATGTCCCTGTCTGACAGCTTTGAAGAGAGTAGTGGTTCTCCCAGCATGGAGTTTGAGATCTGAGAACAGACAGACTGCCTCCTCAAGTGGGTCCCTGACCCCTGAGTGGTCTAACTAAGAGGCATCCTCCAGAAGGGGCAGACTGACACC
>NW_012116999.1:1627199-1628396 GCF_000951035.1 Colobus angolensis palliatus
TTCACACATAACAATATTAACCTTAAATGTAAATGGGCAAATTGGATAAAGAGTCAAGACGCATCAGTTTGCTGTATTCAGGAGACTCATCTCGTGTGCAGAGACACAAACAGGCTCAAAATAAAGGGATGGAGGAAGATCCACTAAGCAAATGGAAAGCAAAAAAAAGGCAGGGATTGCAATCCTAGTCTCTGATAAAACAGACTTTAAACCAACAATGATCAAAAGAGACAAAGAAGGCCATTACATAATGGTAAAGGGATCAATTCAATAACAAAAGCTAACTACCCTAAATATATATGCACCCAATGCAGGAGCACCCAGATTCATGAAGCAAGTCCTTAGAGACCTATAAAGAGACTTAGACTCCCACACAATAACACCCCACTGTTAAAGTGGGAGACTTTAACACCGCACTGTCAACATTAGACAGATCAACGAGACAGAAAGTTAACAAGGATATCCAGGAATTAAACTCAGCTGTGCACCAAGCAGATCTGAGAAACATCTACAGAACTCTCCAACCCAAAGCAACAGAATATACATTCTTCTCAGCACCACATCACACTTATTCCAAAATTGACCACATAGTTGGAAGGAAAGCACTCCTCAGCAAATGTAAAAAAAAAAAAAAAAAAAAACCAGAAATTATAACAAACTGGCTTTCAGATCACAGTGCAATCAAACTAGAACTCAGGATTAAGAAACTCACTCAAAACAGCTCAGCTACATGGAAACTGAACAAGCTGCTCCTGAATGACTACTGGTACATAATGAAATGAAGGCTGAAATAAAGATGTTCTTTGAAAGCAATGAGAACAAAGACACAACATACAAGAATCTCTGGGACACATTTAAAGCAGTGTGTAGAGGGAAATTTATAGCACTAAATGTCCACAAGAGAAAGCAGGAAAGGTCTAAAATTGACACCCTAACATGACAATTAAAAGCACTAGAGAAGCAAGAGCAAACAAATTCAAAAGCTAGCAGAAGGCAAGAAATAACTAAGATCAGAGCAGAACTGAAGGAGATATAGAAACAAAAAAACCCTTCAAAAAATCAATTAATCCAGGAGCTGGTTTTGTGAAAAGATCAACAAAACTGATAGACCACTAGCAAGACTAATAAAGAAGAAAAGAGAGAAGAATCAAATAGATGCAATAAAAAATGAGAAAGGGGATATCACCACCAACCCCA
>NW_012116999.1:1630776-1659591 GCF_000951035.1 Colobus angolensis palliatus
CATTTAAAAAGTCAGGAAACAACAGGTGCTGGAGAGGATGTGGAGAAATAGGAACACTTTTACACTGTTGGTGGGATTGTAAACTAGTTCAACAATTGTGGAAGACAGTGTGGCGATTCCTCGAGGATCTAGAACTAGAAATACACATTGACCCAGTCATCCCATTACTGGGTATATGCCCAAAGGATTATAAATCATGCTGCTATAAAGACATAGGCACACATATGCGTCACTATTCACAATAGCAAAGACTTGGAACCAACCCAAATGTCCATCAACGATAGACTGGATTAAGAAAATGTGACACATATGCACCATGGAGTACTATGCAGCCATAAAAAAGGATGCGTTCATGTCCTTTGCAGGGACATGGATGAAGCTGGAAAGCATCATTCTCAGCAAACTATCACAAGGACAAAAAACCAAACACTGCATGTTCTCACTCATAGGTGGGAATTGAACAATGAGAACACTTGGACACAGGAAGGGGAATATCATACGCTGCAGCCTGTTGTGGGGTGGGTGGAGTGGGGAGGTATAGCATTAGGAGATATACCTAATGTAAATGATGAGTTAATGGGTGCAACACACCAACATGGCCCATGTATACATATGTAACAAACCTGCACGATGTGCACATGTACCCTAGAATTTAAAGTATAATAAAAAAGACATGATTGACAAATAAAATTGTATATATTTAAGGTGTATATCATGATATTTTGATATACACACACATTGTGAAATAGTTACCACAATCATTTATCTTTGTTTAGATATCTAGTGGTGGGTCATGAGGTAAGTCTGTGCTTAACTTTATAAGATACTGCAAACTGTTTCCCAAAGTGGCTGTACCCTTTTGCATTCTCACCAGCAGTGTATGAGTGTTATAATCATACACTCTTGCCAACATGTGGCATTTTAAGTCATTTAAAATTTATTTGTGTGTGTTTCTACAGATGCTCTTGAAGGGCCATGAGCCATTTGCTCTCTCCCCTATTGGCTGCTCACTATAATCTCTATCCGCTGTCTTTTGAAAAATATTTTAAGAAATGGTAGGAAAAGTTTAATCAGGGGTAGGGATCAGGAAAGCTGTCTTTACATATCAGAGAGCCTTCGTGGGTAAAAGGAAGCAGTCTAATTCTATGAAGAGCAAACATCAGTAGTATGGAATCTTCACAGTAGCATATTTGGGAATCCTACAATATAGAACCTTCTAAGTTTAAAACTGCCTAACAATATAATGAGTTTCTTCATTAAAAAAAGAGGTTCCTATTACTAGAGGTATTCAGAGATTGGATTAACACTTCATGGGAATGTTTCAAAGCAGATTGATGCATCAGATAAATGCTAGTTGCATGTACTTAAATGTTTCTATGAGAATGTGAAGCTAATAATATAAAAATTTTGTGACTTCTGACTTTTCCCTTCTGTTCTCTGCCCTTTCACCTAACTTCTGGCTGACTTCCAATTCCTAATGCTTTAGTACAACAAATGGATGGAAATCAATCCTCATTAAAGTAATTTGAAGATTTCCCTTTCCCAGAGTTTCTGAGTTGTAGTACATTTCCCAAATAAGAAGCTGTGATAGTGAAATTTCAGGCAAAGCAACAATCAGTGAACAATATGTTTTAGCTAGAATTTCATGCTTGTCACCACTCATATTAGATATAGCACCTAAATCATCATTTAGTCTACCTACTGGCTAATAATGTAGGCCTTAAAGAGAAATCAAAGAGACAGAAAGCAAAACTCCTAAATATGATTTGCAAAGCAGGGCAACAGATGAGGACTAACAAACTTCTTCTCAGCTTGGTTTTCACATCCGCATAGACCTGACTATCAAAAATTGTCCATCTGCCAACCCATTTTCGTATCCAACACCCTCTAGCCCTGATATGGTACTGTATGTTTTTAGAATACTGCTTACATCAACTGACAGCTTTTTAAAATATACTCATCAGGAGTGATGTATCTTTTATTCATCTTCACACTTTAAGTGTCTGTCAGGCTGTCAAGTCTTCCTATCTTCTCCAAGGATGTATCATCATAAAGGAAACTGGTTGTGACCTGCCACCAGGCCTCGGAGATTCAGTCTGCAGGGAGGCCCTGCAGAGCTGTGCCAGAGAAACTTGTTCCCAAGCCATCTGATCTCCTTGTTCGTAAAAAATAATCCAAGAAAGAAACAGAATGAAATTGCGTCAAGGAAATGTTCATTTAACTTGCATTATATGTGAATAAAAAGTGGAATCAATATCCGTAGGGATGGCTAAAGAACCAACCATCAAATGGGTTTGAGTTGACTTTATAGTGGAGGCAGTACATTGAGCTAGGCATCCTCAAATGCATTTGTCACCGGTAGTAGCAACTGTATAGAGGACACTTGTGTTTTTCTTTCTTCCATCTTTTTTCTGTCCAAATGGTTTTTAATCATTCTTATTTGCGAATATCTTTTCCAGATGTGTTTTAGTCCATTTGTGTTGTTGTATAGGAATGCCTCAGGCTGGGTAATTTCTAAAAAGAAAAGTTTGTTTGGCTTATCGGTCTGCAAACTGTACAAGAAGCATGGTATAAGCATTTACATCTGATGAGGGCCCCAGGCAGCTTCCAATCAGGGCAGAAAGAGAAGGGGAGCCAGCATGTCACATGGCAAGAGAGGTAGCAAGAGAGAGAGGACAGAGGTGCCAGACTCTTTTTAACAATTAGATCTCACAGGAACTAATAGAGCAAGAAGTCACTCATTATCCAGAGGACAACATCAAGATAACTTGTTCATGAGGAAACCATCCCCATGACCTAACACCTCCCAACCAGCTTCCACTTCCAACATTGGGGATCAAATTTCAACATGAGATTTGGAAGGGACAAATATCCAAACTACACCAAGGGGTACTGGCAGACTTTTCCATATAAAAATCATGGGAGAAGTATCTAGCATATGGATAGTATCATCTCAAAACATAAAGTCCCCTTGTTTCTAGGTCATTCCAGGAAGATGTTTAAGACTCAGAGAGGGCAAGTGATGGACTCTGTGTAATTCGAGGAGAAAGGAGTGAAACTCTGACCTTTTTATTACATCCAACTCCAAGCCTCAGAGAGAGTGAGGACTGAGAGTTCACATATCAACAGTGGCATAAGTCATGATTTTGAGTAACTCAAGGTTGGCCATTACTGCAGAAGATAGAGGAATGCTGAAAATTGGCCATTACTCTTACCATTGATATAGAATTTTCTGGCAGCAAGACTGTATTCCAGCTCCCCTTATACCCTAACTCTCATAGTCATGTAGATGAGGAGTTAAACTGTCAACAGTCTTCATGACCTTATGAGTGCTGGCTCAAGAACTGGTGGAGTTGAGGCCTACTGGTGATGGCCGTAAGGAAATGGAGCTATGAGGAACTGGAGAAAGCTGGTATGTTTACTTCCCAAAGACATTGGTTTCCCCCAGAATTTAGTATTTTAAAGCTTACTAGCTTCGATGATTTTCAAAGTGACTGAACTCTGCTGGGTTAGGGCCTCCGAGTTTAACACTCCCTATTACAGGCCTTACCACTTAGTTAAGGATGAGTGGCATAAAACAAGCTCTCAATTCAGCTTAGCTGAATGGCTCCTCTTGTCCCATGAGCATATTAGGAAGGAACTTTTTCTCAAAGCTCTGGGTAATTAGTATGACAACCAACTAATCATGACTTAAAATAAATCTATTTATTGACTGCCTGAAAAATCTCTAGGATCCAGAATCATGACCTAAAATAAACTTGTCTTCATAGAGATGAGTAGGAACAGGGGAGATCTGAGGTATAAGGAGCACTGGGAGAAGAGTTTATTCCCGTGGAGAAGGGAAAGTGATTCTGAGCAGAGCAAACCCTAGTGGGTCAGAGTAGGACTTGAGTTGGAACTTGCAGTCTCACTGCCTACTAGCAAGGAAAATCAGATTTCAGGAATGCTTCCATGCCACTGCTGCCACCCATGGGCTAGAACTACAAATCTCAGTCTGAGAGAGTCCAGGAGTGGGGGCAGAGGAGGGCAGTGATGGGAAGAAAGCCATGCTGGGAACTGTAGTAGTGTTGCCTCCAAGTTCACTGGAGCCAGCTGCAATGCATCAGGATACTCAAGTAGCCTTATGGAGAGGTCCACAGGGTAAGGAGCCAAGGCCTCCTGACAATAGCCAGCATCAACTTGCCTACTATGGGAGGAAGCCATCTTAGAAGTGGAATCTCTGGCCTCAATCAAGCCATCAGATGACTACAGCCACAGCCGATATTTTGACTACAACCTCATTAGAGACCCTGAGCTAGAACCACCCAGCTAAGCCACTCCTGAATCTTTTACTCACAGAAATTATGCGAAAAAATAAATGTTGGTTGTTGTTTTACCTCCCCTCCACACACAATAAAAGATGAGTACAAGTTTTACAAAGACAGAAGTCATCTTTTAAAAACAACCAAAATAGGCACCTAACTGCTGAAGACTCATGGCCTTTTGTACCAGCTTACAAAACGGGCACTAAGCCCGCCTACAACAATGCTAAAAGAAACCAAACATCTGATGGATACGGATGTCAAAAAAAAGGCAAGACATAACAACCTCTACCAACACCACCACCACCACTACCACTACCATGACTCACAGATTGTTTATTTTGGGCCTAATACTATATTTCTTTTACATCTGAAATTTCATGTAATCATGAAAGCAATAGAATACGATCATTCTTATCCTCATTTTACAGAGGGAGAAAATGATTCTGAAAGGTTAGTGGCTTTCTGCAGATCCCTCCATGAGTAAGTGGGAGGGCTGAGATTCAAATCCAAGTCTATTTGGCTCAAAAGTCCTATATTCTTTTTAAAACGATTTTTATTATATATTGACAAACTGTTGTATATATTTATTGGGCACAAAGTGGTGTTACAATTTTTAAACACAATATAGAAAGACTAAATTAAACTAACATCCATCACCTCAAATATTTAACATTTTTGTGATGAGAAAATTAGAAATTTATTATCTTAGTGATATTGAAATGTGCAGAACTAAATTGTTAGCTATATTCACCATGCTGTGCAATTAATTAATCTAAAAAATCAAACTTATTCTTCTTGTCTAGCTGAGGAAAAGCTCTATATTCTTAACTAATTATGCTGGACTGTCTTGTAGAGATCATCTGGTGAAAAATATGCTGGTGTTGAGAGAAGCATCAACTTCTTAATTGGTAGATTTCCTTGACCTCCTAACTTGTTCCCTTTTCATCTTTCCATCTATTGTCTGCCAAGTTGTAAATGAGACAGGAAAGTAGGTAGAAGCTAATAGCCCAGAAGAAATAAGGCCTGTATGTTTGGAATTAATAAATTTGGAGGTTTCTCTGCAAATGTGTTCATCATCTCCATTTACTATCATTGGTATGTGAAAGACATCGGTTGTTCCTATTTTACAGATGGCAAATCCAAAGGATAAAGTATCCTCCATCATGGAGCCAAAATGCCCTAAACACCAGCCAATGTTTCTCATTTCACAGGCTTTCCTGTGGTTCCCACTGAAGCTCCTGGGTGACTACTGACTTTTTCTGGATGGTAAGGAACTCCTCCAGCCAGCAGAATTAATGTTTAAGGACTGTTTTGAGTTTATCAGACCAAAGAGATGGACTGAAAGTTATGGTGAACAACAGGCTTTGGTTTATACTTGTCACATCTGGGGCACTGGAGAAGTCAGTGGAAATTTACTCTGAAAGTTCCATGATACAAAAAAAAAAAAATTCTTCCTTCTCTCACAATTGGAGAAAAAGTGATTTATCAGGGGCTGGCATGGAATTTTCTGGTTATTCATATCTCCTATTGATTTGTATAAATACACATATATAAAAGAACAACAAATCATATTTGCTTTCAGAAACATTGTTTTCTGTTCATAAAGAGACTGGTAATTTTATGAGACCTATTGATTTTTCCTAAAATAACATGATTTAGTCTTGAACTCCCACACCAACAGCTGAGAAGGCAAGGTGTTGGAACTTTAAAATACTGATTTTTTTTTTTTTTTTACTGTAAGGAGTTTGAAGTTTTTTTCCCCCAAGTATCTATGCCTTTTCCCTCCTACCCATTCAACTCCACTTTTACATTTTCTTCTTAAACATCCCTAGCTTTGATAAAGGAGAAATGAAACAAAGTTCATTAGGAAGAAACCTCTAGTATGGTAGTTTTGTTTGTTTGTTTGTTTTGAGATGAAGTCTCTGTTGTCCAGACTGGAGTGCAGTGGCATGATCTCGGCTCACTGTAACCTCCATCACCTGGGTTCAAGCAACCCTACTGCCTCCACCTCCTGCATAGCTGGGATTACAGGCGTGTACCACCATGCTAGGCTACTTTTTGTATTTGAAGTAGAGACGGGGTTTCACCATGTTGGCCAGACAGGTCTCAAACTCCTGACCTCAGGTGATCTGCCTGCCTCGGCCTCACGAAATGCTAGAATTGCAGGTGTGAGCCACTGCAAGAGGCCTAATATGGCATTTTGAATAAATCAATAAGCAAAACTAAAAAGTTTGAACATGATCATCTGATAAATATTTTTCTTAAAGGAAAAGAAGGGAAAAGTAAACATGCATGTATGGATTTAATAACCTAATGAATTATATCCTTAGGCAAAAATGAAGCTTAAAAAACAAATTTTAAAAGTCTTTTGTTTATGCTTTCTCAATAGTTCTCAAGATAATATCAGTTGTCTCATTTTGGATTTTTTCTAGCTTCCCCCTGACACTGAGTTTTTCTTGAGACTTACCTTCTGAACTTTCCACTTTCCTTTTACCTCCATCTCTACTACTGAGAATGAGCTCAAATTCAAGGGAATCTAATTACTTGGAGATGTGTCATGAGGGCATGGGAGTTTGTTACCAATCACTTCTTTCAAATTTATTTCCATTCCGAAATATATTTTCCTACAATGAAAAAAATTTCTCTCCAAAGACAGTAATGTTATTTTTTAAAACTCTCAAGAAGATACTAATAGTAACTGCAAAAACGGTTGTACCATAAATTATAAATAATCACACAGGTACTCCAAAAACATGCAGCTATCTCCTTGAGAAAACTGAATGAATACCCACTGGACATTCAATCTGAGCATGTTCTGAAGAATTGAAACATGTGCAAGGGGTTGTCAGTATAGAAGGATGCTTGGTAGTGTTGGTTGGTGGTGGGGTGGTGGACTAATATTAGTGTGACTTTACCCAGTAATATGGTTTGGCTCTGTGTCCTAACCCAAATCTCACCTTGAATTATAATTCCCATAATCCCCAAGTATTAAGGGTAGGACCAGGTGGAGGTAATTGGATCATGGGGGCAGTTTCCCTCATGCTCTTCTCATGACAATGAGTGAGTCTCATGAAATCTGATGGTTTTACAAGCGTTTGGCATTTCCCCTGCTTGCACTCACTCCATCCTGCTGCCATATGAAGAAGGTGCCTGTTTCTCCTTTGCCTTCCACCATGATGTAAGCTTCCTGAGGTCTCTCCAGCAATGCAGAACTGTGAGTCAATTAAACCTTTTTCCTTTATAAATTACCCAGTTTTGGATATTTGTTCATAGCAGTGTGAGAACAAACTAATATACCCAAGGACTCACTAAGCTGATGCCAAAGAGATCCATCGGTAAACAAAGTGCCCAGAAGATAACAATAATTTGTTTCTAAAATTTCAAACTTCACTTTTGGTTTCTAGTCCAGCATGTAAGAAGCTTTAGAAATAACCACTCGGGCCTAATAACAAATAAAAGGCTAAACAAACTGCAAAAGACAAACAACTCTTCTTAAATATGTCAGAGAAGTGAGGTCACAGGGCAAACTGCTGCACCCTAAATTAGAAAGACAGACAGGCGGATGGAGATAATTCCAACTTACAAAAGCAGAAACCCAAGAGCAAAAACTTCCATAGAAACCAGTGGTGGAGTAGCAAAACCTGAATTGTAATTGACAAATTGCTGGAGGCTTAATGTGGACAAGTAAGAGTTAAAAACTCAGGGTGACTCTGTCATGGGGCTTCCACATTTTTGTGAATTTTATTACCAGGAGCTCTACTAGGTCCTCACAGTGAATATGTAGAAAATTCCCTTTATTCTTCTGGTAGAGAAGGAATACGAAACATTTTGAAATAAGCCAAAGCATTCTGTTCTTCTTAACAATGTCTGCCCTTAACAAAAACTTTTTTTTTTCACCAGAGCCTAACAAGCTAGGGTTGTACCAAAACCTAATCTTCTTGGATGAAAGGAAATATGCAAATCCAGCCCCCTCCAACCTACCATGTGGGAGAAGGGAAATATATAAATCCAAACCCCTCCAGTCATCCTGTGATACCTAAAAAGAGAGAAAAAAGAAAACAGAAACACTGGTGCAGTTCACAGTCCAGAGGCATATGCTTATTAAAGGATTGATACCTAATCATAGGATTATGGAATGTTTACTCTTCTCCTCCACCCTACTACTACATTACTAAAGGCGTTTTTGACACAGATCTTTTTGCCCAATACATCATATCTATCATTCAACAAAAAATTACAAGGCATACTAGAAGACATGGGTATGGTGGCTCATGCCTGTAATCCCAACACTATGGGAGGTCGAGGCAGGTGGATTGTTTGAGTCCAGAAGTTCTAGAAGAGCGTGGGCAACATGTGAAACTCCATCTCTCCAAAACATACAAAAAATTAGCAGAGCATGATGGCTTGCACCTGTAATCCCAGCTGTAATCCCAGAAGGCTGATGCGGAAGGATTGCTTGTGCCAGAAAGTGCCCAGTGCAGTGAGCTGAGATCATGCCACTGCACTCCAGCCTGGGTGACAGAGTGAGAATCTGTCTCAAGAAAAAATGATAAAAAAAAACACATTGTGAAGAAACCAGACAAGCACCAGAGCCCGAGTCAGATATGGCAAGAATGTTGGAATTATCAGAAAAATAAACTTTTAAAACCATGATTAATATGCTAAAGGCTTTAATGGGCAGGTAACATTCAAGAACTGATGGATAATGCCAGCAGAGAGATGAAAATTCTAAGAAAGAAAAAGAAATGCCATATATCAAAAACACTGTAACAAACGAAGAATGCCTTTGATGACCTAATTAATATACTGGACACAGCCAAGGATGGAATCTATGAGCTTAAAAAAAATCATAATAGAAACTTCTCAACTTGAACAAAGAATAAAGAAAAAAAACTGAGAAAAAACTCTCCAGAACAGAATATCCAAAAACTGTGGGAAAATGAAAAATGCATAAAACGTATGTAATGAGAATACTAGAAGGAGAGGAAAAAGAGAAAAGAACAAATGAAATATTTGAAACAATAATGACTGACAATTTTCCTCAAATTAATGGCAGACACCAAACCGCAGATCCAGTAATCTCAGAGGACATTAAGCATGATAAATGCCAAAAAATACACCTAGGCATGTTATATTTAAACTTGAGAAAATCAAAGATAAATAAATATCCTCAAAGGAGCAAGAGACAAAAAAAACTTATCTATACAGAAACAAAAATAAGAATTACATCCGATTTCTATTCAGACACCATGCTAGCAAGAAAAGAGTAGAGTGAAATAGTTAAGTTGTTAACAGAAAACTCCTCTCCCAACATAGAATTCTATACCCTGCAAAATTATCCTTCGAAAGTGAAGGAAAAAAAAAATTTCTCAGATGAAAAATAAAATTGAGGAAATTTGTTGCCAGTAGACATGCCTTGCAATAAATGTTAAAAGAAGTGTTTTAGAGAGTGGAATGGTATTGGTCAGAAACCCAGATCTACAAAAAATAAGGAAGAGTATTAGAAAAGTAATAAGTAAAGGTGAAATAAAAACTTTTATTCATTTTTTATTTTTTTGCTTAACTGATCTAATGGACAACAGTTTGTTCTAAATAATAATGGCAACATAAATTTGCTTATGTATGCCTATGTGTAAGTGAAATACATGACAACAATGATACAAGGAAAATGAGGGAAGAATTAGGAATATTTGTTATTATAAGGTACTTGTGTTATCCATGAAATGGTATGGTGTTATTTAAAAGTCAACTTGGGTTAGTTGTAAATGTATATTGCAAACACTAAGGCAATCATCAAAAATTATAAAAGGGAAATATTATAAAAAGAAATAAAATTAATATTCTAAGAAAGGAGAGAAAAGGGAATCTCATAAGATGTTTAATTAAAACCAAAAAAAGGCTGAAAATCTGTGGAAGATAAAAGAGGAAACAAAGAACAAGGGCAATAAAAAGAAAACAGTAACAATGTAGTAGATATTTATCCAACCATGTCAATGATCACCTTAAACACCAGTGGTCTCAATACATCAATTTAAAGACAGACTATCAGATTGTATTGAAAAACAAGACCCAAGTGTATGTTGTCTACAAGAAATCCACTTTAAATATAAAGATACATTTAGATTAAAAGTAAAGGGAAGAAGAAAGATATACCATTCTAGCACTCATTTTAAAAGTTGGAGTAGCTATATTAATTTAAGACACGGCAGACTTCAGGGCAAGGAAAGTTATTAGGGGTAAAGGGGAATTACAGAAAAATACAGGGACAGTACAAGAAAACCTGGCAATCTTTAGTGTATATGTGCCTAATGAGAGAGTCTCCAAATACCTGTGGCAAAAACTGACAGAATTGCAAGAAGAAATAGATGAATCCACTGTTATAGTTGGAGACTTTAACATTTCTATGTTAGAAAAGGACAGACCTAGCAGGCAGAAAACCAGCAAGGACATAGTTCAACTCAAAAGCACTATCAAACGAATCTATACGATTGACATCCACAGAAAAATTCACCTGACAGCAGGATCCACATTCTTCTTAAGATCACATGGAACATTCATCAAAATAGACTACACTCTGGGTCAGAAAATACCCCTTAACAAATTTAAAATTATGGAAATCATGCAATGTCTGCTTTCAGACCACAATACAATTAAACCAAAAATAAATAACAGAAAGTTAGCTGGAAAATCCCAAATACTTGGAGATTAAACAACCCAGTTCTAAAAATATATGGGTCAAAGAGGACGTATTCAGAGAAATTTTAAAAATATTTTGAAATAAATAAAAATGAAAATACAGTATGGAGATTTCTTAAAGAACTAAAAATAGAACTACCATTTGATCCAGCAATCCCACTACTTGGTATCTATGCAAGGGAAATAAGTCATTATATGAAAAAGATGAATGTACACACACATTTATAGAAGCACAATTTGCAATTGCAAAGATATGGAACCAACTTAAGTGTTCATTGACCAATGAATGGATAAAGAAAAGTGGTATATACACACCATGGAATACTACTCAGCCATGAAAAGGAAAAAAATAATGTATTTTGCCACAACTTGGATGGAACTCGAGGCCATTGTTCTCAGTAAAGTAACTCAGGAATGGAAAACCAAATATCACATGTTCTCACTTATAAGTGGGAGCTAAGCTGTGAGGATGCAAAGGTGTAAGAATAATATAATGAACTTTGGGGACTCAGAGGGGAAGGGTGGGATGGTGATGAGAGATAAAAGACTACATATTGGGTACTGTAACACTGCTCGGGTGATGGGTACACCAAAATCCCAGAAATCACCACCAAAGAATTGATTCATGTAACCCAAAACCACCTGTACCAGAAAAACTACTAAAATAATAATAACAAAATAAAAAGAAATACATTTTATCAGAAGTTGTAGAATGCAGCAAAAGCAGTTCTTTTTTTTTCTTTTTTTTTTTATTATACTTTAAGTTCTAGGGTACACATGTGCATAACGTGCAGGTTTGTTACATATGTATACTTGTGCCATGTTGGTGTGCTGCACCCATCAACTCGTCAGCACCCATCAATTCATCATTTATATCAGGTATAACTCCCCAATGCAATCCCTCCCCCCTCCCCCCTCCCCATGATAGGCCCCAGTGTGTGATGTTCCCCTTCCCAAGTCCAAGTGAACTCATTGTTCAGTTCCCACCTATGAGTGAGAACATGCGGTGTTTGGTTTTCTCTTCTTGTGATAGTTTGCTAAGAATGATGGTTTCCAGCTGCATCCATGTCCCTACAAAGGACGCAAACTCATCCTTTTCTATGGCTGCATAGTAGTTCTTAAAGGGAAATTTATAGCATTAAATGTATATATTAGAAAAGAAGAAAATGTTTAAGTTATGAATTTAAGCTTCTACCTTAGGAAGCTAGAAAAATAAGAAAAAAATCCAAAGTAGGAGAAAATAAATAATAAAAAATATTCAGTACAACATTGAAAACTAGTAGTGAGAGGTGATACCTTGCTTTGTTCCTGATCTTAGCAGGAAAACGTTGAGTTTCTCACATTAAGCATGATGTTAGCTCTAGGTAAGCAATAGATAAGGATGTTCTTTATCAAATTGAGAAGTTTTTTTCTCTATTCCTAGTTGGCTGAGAATTTTTCTCAGGAATAGATGTTTGATTTTGTCAACCTGCTTTTCTGCATCTCTTGATACGATCATGTGATGTTTTCCTTTATTAGCCTATCGATGTGAAGGATTACATTAATTGATTTTTGAATTTTGAACCAGCCTTGGGTACCTGACATACATCCCACTTGGTCATAGTGTGTAATGACTTTTATATATTTTTGGATTTTATTTCCTAATATTTTATCAAAGATTATTGTATTTATGCTTATAAGAAATATTGGGCCTCAGTTTTCTTTTCTTGTAATGACTTTATCTGATTTTAATATTAGGGTAATGCTGTTCTCATGTAAGAGTTAGGAAGTATTTCCCTTGCTTATATCTTCTGGAAGATATTGTAGAGAACTGGTATAATTTCTTTCTTTTATGTTTTATAGAATTCACTGCTAAACTCATCTGGGCCTGGCACTTTCTGTTTTTTGTAGGTAATTACTTGTTTATTTGACTTTTTAACAGATATAGGCCTATTCTGATTTTATTTATTTTATTTCATTTTGTTTTGTTTTGTTTTACTTTAAGCTCCGGGATGCAAGTGCAGAACGTGTAGGTTTGTTCAATGTTGTACTGAAAGCCCTACCTAATCTAATAAGGCAAGAAAATGAAATAAATATAGATAGATAGGGAATAAAAAATAAAACTTTTTTTTGCAGGTGATATGATCATCCGTGTAGAAAAATCTGACTGCTTTCCTATATAACAGCAATTAACAAGTGGAATTTGAGATTAAAAACACATTACCGTTTACATTGGCATCCCCAAAATAAAATACTTAGGTATAAATCTTTAAAAACATGTACAAGATCCTTACAGAGGCACTACAGAACTCTGATAAAATATATAAAAGAAGAACTAAATAAAGAGCTATTCCAGATTCAAGGATAGGAAGATTCAATATGTTCGAGATGTCAGTTCTTTCCAATTTGATCTATGTATTCAACACAATCCCAAATCAAAAATCATAGCAAATTGTTTAGTGGCTATCAACAGACTAATTCTAAAATGTATGTGGAGAAGAACAAAATCAGAGGACTGATACTACTGGATTTCAAAATTTAATATAAAGATATCAATGTGGTATTGGTGAAAGAATAAATGAATAAACTAATGAAATAGAATAGAGATTTCAGAAATAGACCTATATAAATGTAGTCTACTGATCTTTAATAAAGGTGCAAAAGCAATACACTGGAGCAAAGACAGTCTTTTCAAGAAATGGTGCTAGAACAACTGGACATCCACATGCAAAAATCATGAATCTAGACACAGACCTTATACCTTTCAAAAAATTAACACAAAATGTATCATAGACCTAAATTAAAAATAAAAAACAATAAAACTCTCAGAAGACAATATAGGAGAAAACCTTTATGACCTTGGATATGGCGATGACTTTAGATACAACACCATATGTGCAAACCAAGAAATCAATAATTGAGAAGTTGGACTTCATTAAAATAAAAACCTTCTGCTCTGTGAAAAACAATGTTAAGAGAGTGGGAAGATAAGCTGAGGATTGGGAAAAATATTTATAAAAGGCACATCTGATAAAGGACTATTGTCCAAAACATACTGAGAATCTTTAAAACTCAACAATAAGGACATTTTTAAAAACCTGATTAAAAAGTAAGCAAAATACCTGAACAGATATCTCACCAAAGAAGATATATAGATGGTAAGTAAGCATATAAAAGGGCATTCAACACCATATGTCATTAGAGAATTGCAAATTAAAATAACAGTGAGTTATTACTGCATATCTATTAGAGTAGCCAAAATCCCAAACACTGACAACACCAAATGCTGGTCAGGATGTGGACAACAGGAACTCTTATTCATTGCTGGTGAGAATGCAAAACAGTACAACCCCTTTGGAAGGCAGTTTGGTGGTTTCTGACAAAACTAATCGTCCTCTTACCATATGATCCAGCAATTACACTCCTTGGTACTTACCTAAGGGAAATGAAAACTTAAGTCCTTACAAAAATTTGCACACTGATGTTTACAGTAGCTTTATTCATAATTACCAAAACTTGGAAGTAACCAAGATTAATAAAGGTGACTCAATTAATAAACTGGGGTACATCCAGTTATGTATTTACTGGATGTAATGTAATACTATTCATCACTAAAAGAAATGAGCAATGAAGCCATGAAAACACACAAAGGAAACTTAAATGCATATTACAAAGTGCAAGAAGTCAATCTGAAAAGGTTATTACTGTGTAGTTGCAACTATATGACCTTCTGGAAAAGGCAAAAGTACAGAGAAAGCAGAAAGATCAGTGATTGCCAGGAGGTAGAGAAAAGGGAGGGATGAAAAGGCAGAGCACAGAGGATTTTTGGGCAGTGAAACTATTCTGTACAATAGTACAACAATAGATACATGCTATTATACATTTATCAAAACACATAGAATATACAACAGCAAGAGTGAATCCTAATGTCAACCATGGACTTGGATGATAATAATGCATCAATGTAGGTTCATCCATCATAAAAAATATACCACTGTGGTGCAGGATGTTGACAATGGGGGAGTTTGTGGGGGGCGAGGGGGTCAGGGAACATATGAGATCTCTCTGTACTTTCTGCTTAATTTTGTTATGAGCCTAAAACCGCTCTAATAATAAAATATATTAATGTAAAAAAAAACCAACTTCAGTAAAATATTTCTTAAATTCCCAGTTTTAATCTTTCTATACCTTTCCCATATGTTAGAAAAAAAGAAAATCCAGGCAATCAAAAGCCTTTTTCCTAGGTAGACATTATGACATTAGTGCTTTTAACCTGCTTCTCACATGGGGCCATTTATTAAATTGCTACCCAGTATGCTTCAGATTAGTTGTAACCTTAGCAGAACTGTGCACATGAAAGATTCATGTCTTGGGCACTAATCCAAGAAGGTCATTCACCACAACCTCAGATGTAGCAGTTGCCAGAAGATTTATTTTCAGCCTCCTCACACAATGATAATCAGCCTTTATGTTTTCAATGAGTGGTTTGCAATGCCTGTGAACTTTTCTACAACCCAAAGTCCAGAAGATTAATCAGATTGTGTTTAGCTAGACCAAAGAGAATCTGTAAGTGGAAATAATTCTGTTAAAGCCAAAGCTCCCCAAAGATATTAACAACATCTATGCATTTGCTGCCTTGTAAATAGTATATTTATTAAAGGTTTTTCATGAACATTCTTCCAGGCATGTCCTGGGATTGTTATAACTGTATTTGAATTAATTTATGTTCTTTCATTTATTTTAGGTCTACAAGTATTAAGTTCCAACTGGAAAAAAAATCTCCGTTTGGATTTACATAGTTGATTCTCATTAATCTATGAGGGGAGTTTACAAAATCATCCCAGACATTAGGTGCATGAACTAAAGACTGGTTTCAGCAATCGGGACTGAGTATCCTGATTTGGAAAATGAACCTGGGCAGAGAGAGAAAACACGGGAAAGTACAACCCATGTAAGTTACAACCAAATTCTGGGTTTTAGGATATTAGATAAGCAGGATGTTAGATAAAGATTAAGTACAGCCCCAGGACCTGGGTAGGATGTCAATTGACAAATGTACTAGTTTGAATGAAATAGGGATTTGAAGCCAGGGAGATAAACCACATAGTATATTTTTCAAATTTGCATTAATTCATTTGTAGCAAGACCATTTTTTAAAATCACATAAAGAAGCTCATGAGACATCCTTGTGGAGCCCTAGGAAACTAGAAACATCTTCTAAAACAAGAATCAGGAACACAAGGTGGCCAAAACAAGAAGTCAATACAGCACAAAATGTGGAGTACAGTTGGTCGGTATGGGATTTATCAAGCACAAACTTCTAGGTTCCTTGCAATGAGAGTTTCATATAGAGGTAAAAATATAATTTTCAGGTGACAGCCCAGAACTTCTTTATAAAAGAATCCATTTTTTAGTACAGCCTAATGGTCAGAGTGGATTGAGTCTTCCGTAAAACTGGCTTATTATGTGATCTTTTTACGTAGAATCATGCTATATAACCAGGGCACTTGGGGGTGGGGGTGGGGTGCTATTGACCAGTAGATTCTATGAACCTCTGTTTCCTTTCCTGTCAAAGACTGACCACTAGTTTGAGTTGACAGATAAGTACTTGGGGGGATCAGTAAGTTTCTTTGCCTTCATACATCCATAATCCACATGTATCGACAAAGTCCCTTTATCTATACTTGAAAGGAATTGATCTCATCGCCAGACACATGGTTAAGGAGTTAGTCAATCGATTCTCCTGTCATTTACAGTTTGGCATAAAAATCACAGGAAGCCCCCCCCCATACACACACACACAATGAAATAAAACAACACAAAGACATGCTTGTAAATTAATCACTCAATTTAAATATTATTTTGAGCCAAACATAATTCCACCCAGCAATATGGGACAAAATATTTGAGTAATAGTGACATAAAATAAAATAATCAAAAAAGAAAACAAATAACGTAACACTTTCATAACAAGCCACTTGGTAGTTGAAGTAGGTATTACTATCTCCATTATTCAGATGGGAAAGCTGAGGCTCAGGGAGGAGAACTGTAACTAAGGACGCAAAGACAGCACTAGAAGCAAGGTCCATCTTAATCATAATCCAATTCTTTTCCAGCTACATCTTAGCTTGCAGAGGAGAACTGATATTAAAAAAGCAATTTACAAGCAGAATCTAGACTCTTAAGAGTTTATAGTCAACATTGTATTCTTAAGGTTTTTGAGGGCTTGGATGTACAACAAGTCAGGGGACAACACTGATCTTGATCCCTGAGGCCCTCTTAAAGGTACCTCATGCCTAGTAAATTTATTTTCTTTCACTTAGAAAAAAAAAATGCTGGTGGTGTGTCAGGGATGACCAGAGCAACAATCAAAGGTAAGACCAGGGAAGGAACCCTCCTTTGCTGACTAGCATCAGAATACTACAGACACAGTGATTATTGGAGTTTGCTATCTATGATGCCAGCTATCTCTCAGCTTGCAAATAATCCATGTTTTCTGGATCATAGATAGCAAATAGGTTTCAATTCACATGCCAAATCTTGTCAATTGGTAGTGGCCATTTGCAGTGCTATATCAAGAATGATTCTAAGGTTGATTCTAGACAATAAGAAAGAATACTGTGATCTATTTAAAACCATTTCCATGGATCCAGGAATGGGGAAGGACAGCACCTGGGCCAAGCATTTGCAACTCTTGAGTTGGCATGAGTCTATGCAAGAAGATCTCATAATAAGGCAGTTTTACAGAAGACTCAATCCACTCAGACCATTAGGCTGTACTGGAAATGGATCCTTTTAGAAAGAAATTTTGGGCTGTCACCTTAAAATTGTATCTTCACCGCTAGGTGAAGCTCTCTTTGCAAGGAACCTACAAGTATGTGCTTGATAAATCCCGTACTGACCAACTGTACTCCATATTTTGTGCTTTCTTGACTTCTTATTTTGGCCTTCTTATATTCTTAATTCTTGTTTTAGGTGACGTTTGTTTTTCTATAAATTTCTTCTCCTCAGCTCCACACGAAGATCCATCGTCTTTCTGCTTATCATGCCCATAAGGAAAAAAAGATTTTCTGAGTGCTGGGCTGCTGCTTTGGATCCAATATGTTATTTAAACTTTGGAGTCTATTTTGTTAGTCAAATATCTATCCATTATTCTGGTTACTGTACTGTGAGTTGGTATTGTTTTTCTTTTCTCAAATTATTTTCTAGACACGAGGCTGTAAAGAGTGTTCTCAAGCAGCTCTGTTTAGTTACTCTTGTGATACAACTTCCTTGCAGATTAATTGACTTATTCTTTTTTGGTGGAGGGTTGTCTTCTATCAGTTACTAGCTGTGTGACCTTAGGAAAATGAATTCACCTCTCTAAGCCTCAGCTTTTTCATCTAAAAATCAGAACCCCCACACATAATGAAATAAAACAATAAGAAGGCATGCTTGTAAATTAATCACTCAATTTCAATATTGTTTTGAGCCAAAAATAATCACATCCAGCAATGTGAGACAAAATATTTGAGTAACAGTGACACAGAATAAAATAATCAAAAAAGGAAATAAACAGCTTAACACTTTCACAACAAGCCACTTGGTAGTTAAGGTAGGTATTAGTATCTCTATTGTTCAAGTGAGGAAGCTGAGGTTCAGGGGAGGATAACTATAACTAAGGATGCAAAGACAGCACTAGAAGCCAGGTCCGTAGAGATTGCTATCTACGATGCCAACTATCTCTCATCTTGCAAACAATCCATGTATTCTGGGTCATAGATAGCAAATAGATTTCATTTCACATACCAAATCTTGTCAATTGGTAGTGGCCATCTGCAGTGCTGCATACCTCTTTCACAGGGTTGTTGAAAGGATTAAATAAGAGAGTACCTAGAAAGTACTTAGAAGCATGCCTGTTTTATAGTACTCACTCTACAAATGTTAATTTTTGCTCCTCTATTTCTTAGAAATAATATTTTTCACTTTAATTATTGATTGGACAGCTAAACACCTGACTATTTTCACTCAGATTTGTTATTTTCAGAGAAAGAGATTATTAAAACACTTCATAAATAACGAACCTTATAAAAATATTGTTAGTAATAAAATTATTAAAATATTATTACCAAATTGGATAAAATTGATTCTCAGATTGATCTATCTGTTTCTTTAATGGTTTTCTGGGCTAAACTGTCTCTTTATTCTATGCATTAACTGCTTTATATATTTCCCTCAATTCAGTTATGTTCAAACACTACTTATCAAGAGTTCCAATGCATCCAGCAATTCTGCTAAGCACTGTTGTGGATAGCACATAAATAGAAGACCAAGTTCCTTATTACAGAGCTTATGGAGTAGAAGTCAAAATCAGACTCAAACACAAGTATAGTAAATGTTTCAGTGACATAAAATATTGTATCATTTACATTGTCCACAAATTCCCAAATACCAAGGAACCAGAACACTTTTCTTTTCGTAAAAGTTCATAATAATTCAGAAGGCACTTCATGAGCTGTAAATGCACTGGGATCATTAATATGCATATAGATTAACATTTGCCAGGACTAGAGAAAAATTCTCTTTATTTAGATTCTCCAGCATGAATTCTGGGTAACTAAGACCTTACAGTTGTATCAATTATCCTATTTTTTAGTGTTTTCACATATATTCTCACAATTTTTCTTTATGGTAGCCTATTGTGAAATAGGTGGAATAGGTGTCAACAACCTTGACAAATCCAGTTTTAGTCAATAAACTCTAATGAATGCTTACTACATGCCAGTTACTTTGCCAGTGATATAAAAATACAACAGAACCCTTGTTCTCATAAATTCATTTAGATCACTAACACATGTACAGCTGTTGATAATGCTAGTATGGCACTTAACACATTATAATAAAAAATATAACAGGAATACAAAGAGGGAAGTTTTAATCCGACCTGGATTTTTAAAAAAGTGAAAGCTTTACAAGAGTGGTGGAACTTTAACTGCGCCCTGATGCATACATGGTTTTTACCTGGCAGAAAAAAAGGAAGGGTATACTAGGCAGAAAGATGAGCATAAGCAAAGAATGTAAGATGTAGATTAGTATGATGAAATCTGGGGTGGGTCAACAATTCTGTGGGCTCTATGTGGCCAGACATATGATATGTGGCTATCAGTAATGGGACATAAAGCTAGAAAAATAAACTTGGGTTGAGTTGGGAAGGGCTTTGAATGGTCTGCTGAAGAGCCCATAATGACTATTGCTACTTTTAGCACTTCCTATGTGCCAAGCAATGTGCTACCTGCTTTAAGTATGCATTCTCATTTTTCTCCTCACAAAGACTGCATGAAATCAGTATTGTTTTAATTCCATTTAAATTTGGCCGAGGACCTAAGTGACAGAGCCAGGATATAAATCAGGTCTATTTGGTGCCACAGCCCATGGTCTTAATCCCTCTGTGCACTGCCTAACATATTACGTGTCTGTTGGCAGGGCTCGCTTATCCTCCTGTTGTGTCCCAGGAATATTTTCACCTTATTTCTCCTCTTTCAGCTCCCTCCTTTAACTCTTTTATAGTAAAACATCTCTTGACACAACAAAATGAGTTAGAAGGAGGGGCTGGTGACAACTTCCACCAATTCCAACTGGAAGGCTATTTTGGGAAACATTAAGAATTAGCTGTTCCTCAAGCCTTGGTACTTCCAGGCCCTACCTGAGGTAAATACACCTGTGCTTGGTTCGTTAGTGCAACCTACTAACTGTTTCACTGTCAAAATGCCCCTACCTATTCCATAGTCATTGGATGAATTATCTGAAGTTATCTGGACTTCTCTGGAGAAGAAGATATAACAGGGTTAATCCAATTCTAAACCCCTCTTAGAATTTTAGGAGATTCATCAAGAATGTCAGAAGAAAAAAAAAAGTCACAGCTACCCACCCACTCTCCTAATGACAGCTTAGATCTTCTCAGAGAAGAAATTTCCCATTTCTGGGTGTGAATGTAATTTTCTCTGCTTTGGAGTCCTACCCTGTAATCTAGGGAAGCTGACATTTTCCATTCTGTAATAGGGTAAGGACATTGGTTTGATGATTTTGCTTTGCCAGAAGCTCTTTTTCTTTCATGGCATATGGTAGCCCTGGCTGCATCTGTTCTGATTGCCAAGAGCTTCACCATTTTCTAGGGAGTCTTTACAAAGACAATAGTTCAAAAACCGTAAATCCATCCCCTCTATTGTTAAACGAGTCTTAGCCCCCTTACCATTTCTGTGAGGGTATGCCTGTCACCTGATTGGGGCTACACCTGTCACCCAATTAGGGTTAGGGTCAGATTTATATACATATATATATGTGTGTGTGTGTGTGTGTATCTTATGTGAATTTTTTTTGCCATTCCAAGTATCTCCCATGCTTGCTTTCTTACTTGGTCTGTGAGGTAGGCAAAATAAATACCATTGTCCTTCAATATATAAGGAAATTCAAATGTAACAAAATTATTACCTTTTAAAGGGTAATCCAATTTGAAGTGGAAGCAAAATTAGAACGGAGGTCTCCTACTCTCAGCATTGTGGAGACTCTACTATATCACTTTGCTTAAATTTAAGGCATAAATGAGTTTCCCCCACTTCCCTACATACTCCAGTATTTGCATGCTAATTTTTTCCTTCATGACTTAAGAGCCTCTGAAGCTCTTAATGTTCTGGTTGAGGATCTGTAGCCACCTAGAACTGACCAGATATTTGGAGAGGCCCTGGGAAGACCTGCTCCAGATTCAGGGTGCCAGCTGAGTGTACAATCTCAGTGTTATTAGGTTAAGTTTTGTTAGGTCTCTTCTGTGTCATAGTAATCAATAATACCAAACATTCATCCATTGTTTTCTATGTACCAGGAAGAGTGCTGTGTGCTTTACAGGGATTGTCTTGTTTACTTCTAACAACCCCATGGAGTAGGTACTATTTTTTAATCTTAATTTTTCAAGCTCTTAACCACTCAAATTTGCTTCCACCCAAAAACTGCAATACTAGAGACCTTCTAAAGAGTTTAATGACAGAGACTAGTATTGAGGAGTTGATTTGTCATTTGTGTTTCCTTCCCTAAATCTATGTCCGATGTCTATTTTTAACAGCTTTTGGAGATATGTCACACCACATAATTCAGCCATTTGACGTGTATAATTCAATGTTTTTAGTACATTCACAAACTTGTGTAACAATCACAACAATCAATTTTATTTTATTTATTTGTTTTTTTGAGACAGAGTCTCACTCTGTGGTCCAGACTGGACTGCAATGGTAAGATCTCAGCTCACTGCAACCTCCACCTCCTGAGTTCAAGTGATCATCATCCTCAGCCTCCTGAGTAGCTGGGACTACAGGCACACACCACCACGCCCGGCTAATTTTTGTATTTTTAGTAGAGACGGGGTTTAACCATGTTAACCAGGCTGGTCTCAATCTCCTGGCCTCAAGTGATCTTCCCTCCTTGGCCTCCTAAAGTGCTGGGATTGCAGTCATGAGCCACCACAATCAATTTTAGAACATTTTTGTCACTCCCTAAAGAACCGATCTCTATTTTGATGGTGTTTTGATTTGCTTGGTTTTATTATTGTGAAGAGTTGGAACTGGCTTGATCCCAAATCTTTTCTAGTCAAAGATCTAGAGCAGCAATCACAGACTCAAATGGTGCAGGGGTCAAGTAGATAACACCAAAGAGTGACCAATCATCAAATCTGAAATAGACCATGGCAAATCAGGAGTCTGCCCTTTGAAAGGGAGTCCCTGCTACTGAGCCATGTTGGAATGTAGTCCCAATTGCCTTTTTAAAAATAAGCCAGAAATACAGGCTTTTATAAGAAATTCCCTGGATTTTTTGGGTGACAGCAACTGAATTTCTTCAAAAACAAGAAAACTGTGTGGGGTAAGCAAATAATGCCTGTGGAATGGATTCAAAAGTTGGGTCACTAGTTTGTGACCCTTGCACTGAAGAAACAAGGAAACTCTCTAAGTTTTTTTGGACATTATCCTCCCCTACCACTTGCCCATCTACCTAACTGGAATTTAAGTTTTCTGCCCTTAGGGCTTTGATTTGAGTATGATTTTGCCCCAGTATAACAGCATGGACTAGGTAGCTTCTTGAGGGGCACAATACCTCTCTCTTCATGCTGATTCATCTTCAATCTGTGCCCGCTTCTGAAAACAGATCTGAATGATATGTCCCTCATAACTTTCAAGAGAGACTGCACCTAGCAGATTTATCCTATTGGACACCAAAGCCTGAAGCCTAGACTCAAGATGTTCCGTCTGAAATAAAGTGAGTCAAGCTCTTTCGGTCTCTAATTATATCCATAACATCAAGATTGATGATGCCACAGAGCATCCATCACTGATTTGCCACACAGCATCCATCACTGATACATACCCTCCTCCTTTGGATTACATTGTCCGCCAGGTGCTATGGCTTGCCTTTCATCATTAGGACTAATTCTAAGGGCTGTATTTGTATGAAGAACTACCTTTAAGATTTTGTTAAGAATTTGAAATGATATGCACCAAATCTCTTGGATACTGTGTGGCCCCTGGAAGGTGCTCATTACAAAACAAAGGTACTGATTATTCTTCCTCTGGTGTTTGAGAGGAAACAAAGATTCCTGGGGAGAGAAAAAATAGCAGCACTTGACAAGTTCACCTTGCCAACAATAGAAATTCAAGGTTTTTGAAATACTGCAGCCTATCTGCAGAAATAAATAGACATAGCCTTCCTCAACCTAGGCCTTGCCTGATCTCTATATCTCTTTGTCCTAGTGTATATGAGAATGCAAGGCTCCAATTAGAATACTATCCAGTGTTATGGATGTTTGGATTGCTGAGCCGATCAAGTAGAAAAAAACATTAGTCTTGAACTAAACTCAGCACAACCACTGCATTCTCCTGGCAAGTCACATAAAAGTGCTGTTGCTGCAGGTGCGTGTCTCACAGGCATTGACTCTAGGTAATGAAAACCACAATTTTAAACAACATGGCAACTGTTTTTCCACTATGATGCATGGGTTGAAATTACTAAGAAGGAGTGTGAGTTACATTGTGTCCCCCAGAAAGTTATGTTGAAGTCCTAACTCCCGGTAGCTGTAAACTGATTTGGAAATACAGTCTTTACAGACGCAATTAAGTTGAGATCATACTGGAGTAGGGTGGGTCCTTAGTCCAATATGATAGGTGTCTTTATAAGACCAGAAGAGACATATACACAGCAGTTACACGAAGACACAGTCGCATAGAGGAAAGGTGGCCATGCAATGAGGGAGGGAGATATTGGAGTTATGCAGCTACAAACTAAGAAATGCCAAAGATTGCTAGTAACAACTAGAAGCTAGGAAAGAGAGCCCGACTCTGTCAACACCTTGATTTCAGACTTTTGGCCTCCAGAACCGTGAGACAACAAATTCCTGTTGTTTTAAGCTGCACAGTTTGTTGTGCTTTGTTACAACGGTCCTAGGAAACTAATACAGGATGTATAGTAGAAGCAGCATGCCCTTGGAAGTCAGACAAATCTGGGTACAAATCCTGGTTCTGTCATTTTCTAACTGTGGCCTTGGGCGTATTATTTAACATCTCAATTTTTCATTAATAAAATACAAATAATATCAGTTATCCCACAGGGTTACTGTGAGTATTAAATAAAATCTTTAATAAAAAGTGTCTATCACATAAGAGTGGAGTTTTTTCAACTGTCATAAACATACATTTCTGGAAAGCAATTTGGTTTAAAAATCCACAATAGCTTCATACATGCATACCCTACGATCCAGTAATTTCTAAGGTATATACGCAATAGTAATTTCTAATGTATACAACCACTTCTAAGTATATATCCAACAGAAATGCATACATTGCGGTGTTCACAGCAGCATCATTCACGATTGTAAAAAAAATGTTATATATCCATTAACAGTAAAATGAATAAATAAATTATGGTACATTCACACAATAAAATAGCCATTAAAAGTGAATTGATCTGTAAGTATATACAACAAAGAGGATAAATATCTCAAACAATTTTGAATGAAAGAAGCCAGAAACAAAACAACAACCTGCTCTATGATTTAAAACACATATAAAATTCAAAAATCAGGCAAAACTAATATATACTGTTAGAAGTCCTGATGGGCCTTACCCTTGAGAGGAAGAAGTAATTGAGAGGGGCATGGGTGAAGCTTCTGTCTCTAGATATGGCGGTTGGTTATATTGTGTTCATTTTGAAAATTTTTCAAGCTATACACTTATATGTGCATTTCTTTTCATGTACATTTTATTTCAATAAAAACTTAAAAAAATTGTACCATTTGACCTAGTAATTTCATATCTAAAACTATGACCTAAGGGAAAATAAAATGTACATCTGAGAATAGCATGATGATATATATATATATATATAACAGCTAATGCAGAAAAAACTATGCAAATATCCAACAGGAGAGGCATGGTATAATTATTTGTTATATGCACATATAATGGAATATTAGATGCGGAAAGGGTTTTATATCTATCCTTCAACAAGAAACTTTTATTTCTTTGAACAACTCTCACAGGCTCTTAAGAGACGTTACAGTTAGGCCAAACCTGTTACATTGTGCCTCTGTATTTTTCAGTTATAAAAAAGGAAAGTGACTTGCCTAAGTAATATGTCTGTTCAAGTCACCTTCTCTTCATGTCAAATGCAGAAGAAAAATGAGAGTGAGAAGAATTAGGATTGGGCCACACACTGGGTTTGAAGAACAATAGAACATCACTCATCTGTTAGATGACAAGGATTTCACCTTACATGGGATATTCAGTCAATAGTACTGGAGCAGCTGGCTACACATTTCAAAAAGAAAAAAGGGTAGATTACGATTTTACTTCTTATACCAAAATAATGTCCAGATGGACCAAAGGGAATAATTGTAAAAGCAATACAAGAGAACATAAGAGCGTTTTCAAAAAGTAATTTTGAAATGGAAAGGCCTTTCTAAACAAGACTTAACCCTCTGAAACCCTAAATGGAAAAGACTACACAAAATTTAAAATTTATTCATGAAAAAAGTAATGCTATGGAAAATAATTTGTAGACAAATAACAAGATGAGAAAAAAGTTTTCAAAACGTGACAAAGAAAAAATTTTCTTAATACATAAAAATACTTTACAAATCTGAAGAAAACAACCATAACCCAACAACAGCAACAAAAAAAGTGGGGAAGGGAAATGAACAAGCAGTTCACAGAAAAATATAAATGGTACCTGAAAAGAGCTAACCTTACATATAACTGTTACCAATTATTGAGTTCCTACTATGTGCCAAATAATGAAATGTAAATTCTTGTTTATTACTCAAACAATACTATGAGGTAGTTACTATTTTTTAACTAAATTTTAAATTTTTGTGGGTACGTAATAGGTATATATGTTTATGGGGTTCATGAAACACTTTGATACAGGCATGCAATGTGTAGTGATCACATCAGGGTAAATGGGGTATCTATCACCTTGTCAAGCATTTATCTTTTGTGTTACAAACAATCCAATTCTACTGTTTTAGTTATTTAAATATGTGCAATTAAACTTTTTTTATTATACTCACCCTGTTGTGCTACCAAACACTAGATCTTAGTAACTCTAATTTTTTCTACCCAGTATCCATTCTCACTTTCTCCCCACCTGTCCACTATCCTTCCCAGTCTCTTGTCACCATCCTTCTACCCTCTATCCCCATGAGTTCATCTGTTTTAATTTTTAGCTCCCCAAAATAAGTGAGAACATGCAAAATTTATCTTTCTGTGCCTGACTTATTTTACTTAACATAATGAGCTCCAGTTCCATCTATGTTGTTACAAATAAGATCTCATTCCTTTTTAAGCTGAATAGTATTCCACTTGTATATGTACCATATTTTCTTTATCCAATCATCTGTTGATGGACACTTAGATTGTTTTCAAGTCTTGGCTATTGTAAATAGTGCAGCAATAAACATTGGAGTGCAGATCTCTCCTCAGTATACTGATTTCCTTTCTTTGGGGTATATATCTAGCAGTGGAATTGGTAGATCATATGATAGCTCAATTTTCAGATTTTTGAGGAACTTCCAAACTGTTCTCCATAGAGGTTGTATTGATTTACATCCCCACTAACAGGTACATGGGTTCTCTTTTCTCCACATCCGTGCTAGCAGTTGCTATTTCCTCTCTTTTGGATATAAGCCATTTTAACTGGGGTGAGATGATATTTCATCATGGTTTGGTTTGCATTTCTCTGATGGTCAATGATATTGAGCATCTTTTCATATGCCTGTTTGCCATTTGCATGTCTTCCTTTGAGAAATGTCTATTCAAACCTTTTGCCCATTTTTATGTGATTGTTTATACTTTTTCATATTGAGTTGTTTGAGCTCCTTATATATTCTAGTTATTAATCCCTTGTCAGACGGATAGTTTATATGTATTTTCTCCCATTGTGTGAGTTGTCTCTTCACTTTGTTGATTATTTCCTCTACTGTGCAGAAGGTTTGTAACTTACTGTGATACCATTTAACCATCTTTGCTTTGGTTACCTGTGTTCATGGAGTATTACTCAAAATATATTTGCCCCACCCAGTGTCTTGAAGAGTCTCCTCAAGATTTTCCTTTCATAGTTTGATAGTTTGAGGTCTTAGATTTAAGTCTTAAATCCATTTTGATTTTGTGTTTGTATCTGGTGAGAGATAGAGGTCTAGTTTCCTTCCACTGCATATGGATATCCAGTTTTCCCACCACCACTTATTAAAGAGACTGACCTTCCCTTAATGTATGTTCTTGGCACCTTTGTTTAAAATGAGTTTAATGTACACGTATGAATTTGGTTCTGACTTTTCCACTCTGCTCAGTTGGTCAAGGTGTCTGTTGTTATGCTGGTACCATGCTGTTTTGGTTAATATAGCTTTGTAGTATAATTTGAAGTCAGGTAATGTGATTCTTCCAGTTCTGCTCTTTTTGCTCATGATGTCTTTGGCTATTCTGGGTCTTTTGCACTTTTATGTAGATTTGACAGTTGTTATTTCCATTTCTGTGAAGAATATCATTGGTATTTTAATAGACATTCCATTGAATTTATAGATTGCTTTGGGTATTATGGACATTTTAACAATATATATTCTTCCAATCCATAAACAGAAAATATATTACTATTTCTTTGTGTGTCCTCTTCAATTTTTTCATGAGTATTTTATAGTTTTCATTGCAAGGATCTTTCACTACTTTAGTTATGTTGATTCCTAGTATTTAATTTTGTTTCTAGCTATTGTAAATGGCATTACTTTCTTATTTATTTTTCAGATTGTTCACTGTTGGCATATAGAAATGCTACTGATTTTTGTATGTTGATTTTGTATCTTGCAACCTTACTGAATTTGTTGATAAATTCTAATAGTTTCTTGGTGGAATCTTCAGGTTTCTACAAATAGAAGATCATATCATCTGCAAATGAAGATAATTTGGCTTCTTCCTTTCCAATTTAGATGCCCTTTATTTCTTTCTCTTGTTTAATTGTACTAGCTAGGAGTTCAAGTACTATATTGAATACTAGTGTTGACAGTGGGCATCCTTATCATTTTCTAGTTCTCAGAAGAAAGGTTTTCAGATTTTCCCCATTTAGTTGGATGCTAACTGTGTTTCCATCACATATGTCTTTTATTATGTTGAGGAATATTCCTTCTACACCGTTTATTGAGGGTTTTTTCTTTTTAATATGTAAATTTATTTATTTATTTATTTTTTTTATTATACTTTAAGTTCTAGGGTACATGTGCATAACGTGCAGGTTTGTTACATATGTATACTTGTGCAATGTTGGTGTGCTGCACCTA
>NW_012116999.1:1663891-1682838 GCF_000951035.1 Colobus angolensis palliatus
CAACAGCTGACCAGCACCGATTGTCCGGCACTCACTAGTGAGATGACCCCAGTACCTCAGTTCAAAATGCAGAAATCACCGGTCTTCTGTGTCCTTCTTGCTGGGAGTTGGAGACTGGAGCTGTTCCTATTCGGCCATCTTGCTCCGCCCCTCCCTTGTCTCTTTTTATAGTTTTTATTTTGTCCTAAAGTCTATTTTGTCTGACATAACTACAGCTACTGCTGATTTTCAAAATTTCTATTTGCATGGAATATCTTTTGCCATTCCTTTATGTTTAATCTACATGTGTCTTTACAAGTACAGCGTAATTCTTGTAGACAATGCATTGCTGAGTCTTGCTTTTTTAAAAATTCATTCATCCACTTTATGTCATTTGATTGCAGGTTTTAGTCCATTTACATTCAATGTTATTATTGATAAGTAAGAACTTACACTTGCTATTTTGTTATTTGTTTTCTTGTGGTTTGGATCTTCTCTTCCTTCTTCCCTTCTTTCCTGTATTCTTTTTAGTGAAGATGGTTTTCCCTGGTGGTATGTTTTAATTTATTGCTTTTATTTTTTTTTTTTCCAAGATGGAGCCTCACTCTGTCGCCCAGGCTGGAGTGCAGTGGTGCAATCTCAGTTCACTGCAACCTCTGCCTCCCAAGTTCAAGTGATTTTCCTGCCTCAGCCTCCTGAGTAGCTGGGATTACAGGTGCTCACCACCATACCCAGCTAATTTTTTGTATTTTTAGTAGAGACAGGGTTTCACCATGTTGATCAGGCTGGTCTTGAACTCCTAACTTCGTGATCTGCCCAAATCAGCCTCCCAAAATGCTGGGGATTACAGGCATGAGCCACCGCACCCGACCCTATTGCTTTTAGTTTTTGAGTCTCCATTGTATGTTTTTTGATTTCAGATTACCATGAGGCTTGCAAATAACACCTTATAACCCATTATTTTAAACTGATGACAACACTGAATAAATAAACAAAGCAAAAAACAAAACTAATAAAAACTCTACACCTTAACTTTGTCTCCAAGCTTTTTAACTTTTGGTTGTTTCTATTTGTTTTTATTGTACTGCTTATGTCTTAAAAAGTTGTAGTTACCATTTTGATTGTTCCCTGGTTTGGTCTTTCTACTTAGTGGTAGTTTACACACCACAGATACAGTGTTATAATATTCTGTGTTTCTCTGTGCACTTACAATTAACAGTCAGTTTTATACGTTCAGACAATTGCTTCTTGCTCAGTATCATCCTTTTCTTTCAGACTGAAAAACGCCCTTTAGCATTTCTTGTAGGAAATATCTGCTGTTGATGATATCCCTCAGCTTTTGTTTGTCTGGGAAAGTCTTTATTTCTCCTCATTTTTAAAGGATACTTTCACTGGATATACTATTCTAGGCTGAAATATTTTTTCTTCAGCACTTTAAATATGTCATGCCACTTCCTCCATGGAAAGATTTCCTGTAAGGTTCCCACCGAAAAGTCTGCCGCCAGACATATTGAAGCTCCATTGTATCTTATTTGTCCCTTTTCTCCTGCTGCTTTTAGAATCTTTTCTTTATGTTTTACCTTTGGGAGTTTGAATATTAAATGCCTTGAGTTAGTCTTCTTTAGGTTAAATCTGCTTGGTGTTCTATCATCTTTTTGTACTTGCATATTGATATACTTCTCAAGGTTTGGGAATGCCTCTGATATTATCCCTTTGAATAAATATTCTACCCCATCTCTTTCTCTACCTACTTCATAAGGTCAATCAATTTTATATGTGTCCTTTTGAGACTATTTTCCTAATCTTGTGGATGTGCTTCATTTTTTTAATTCTTTTTTTCTTTTATCCCTGCTGACCGTTCATTTTCAAATAGCCTGTCTCCACACTCACTAATTCTTTCTTCTGCTTGATTAATCCTGCTATTAATAGACTATAATCCATTCTTCAGTATGGCAATTGCATTTTTTCAACTCCAGAATTTCTGTTTGACTCTTTTCAATTATTTCCACTTTTTTGTTAAATTTATCTAGATTCTGAATTCCTTCTCTGTGTTACCTGGAATTTCTTTGAGTTTCCTCAATAGAGCTATTTTGAATTATCTGTCTGAAAGGTCACATATCTCTGTCTTTTTAGAATTAGCCCTTGGTGCCTTATTTAGTTTGTTCTATGAGGCCATGTTTTGATGGATGGTCTTGATGCTTGTGGATATTTGTTAGTTTCTAGTCATTGAAGAGTTACATATTGATTTTACTCTTTGCAGTCTGGGCTTGTTTCTACCCATCTTTCTTGGGAAAGCTTTCCAGAAATTCAAAAGGACATTGGTGTTATCACTTAAGCTGTAATTGCTTTAGGGGGCACCTGCAGCCCAGTAATGCTGGTGTTCCTGTAGTCTCACCAAGGTACTGCTTTCATGCTCTGACAAAATTTGGAAGAATTATTGGGTTTAGCAGGCAGAAACTATTGTTCTCTTCTCTCATTTTCTCCCAAACAGAGTCTCTCTGTCTGTTCTGAGCTTCCTGCAGCTTGGGGTGGAGTAACACAAGCACCTTTGTGGCCACCACTACTAGGACTGTGCTGGGTCAGATCTGAGGCCATCACAGCCCTGTGTCTCATACAAGGATTGCTATAACCACTCTTTGCCTACCACTTGTGTTCACTCAAGGCCCTGGGGCTGTACAATCAGCAGGTGGCAAAGGCAGTAAGGCTTGTATCCTTCCCTTCAGGGTGAGGAGTGCCTCCAGGTCCCAGGTGGGTCAAGAGTTGCCATCCAGGGGCCAGGGACTGCAGTCAAAAACCTTAGTAGTCTACCTGGTGTTCTAGTATATCGTGGCTGAAGTGGCACTCAAACTACAAGATGCAGCCCTTCCTACTCTCTGCTACCATTTCCAAAGGTAGAGGAGCCTCACTCCATGGTTACTGTCACCACAGGCCCACAGGGAGCACTACCAGACTACCACCAATGTTTCCTTGAGGTCCAAGGCCTCTTCAGTCAGCCTTTGGTGAATTCTGCCTGGCCTGTGACTCATCCTTCAGAGCACTGGGCTTCCCTTTAGTTCAGGCAAGGTCCAAAACTGCTGTCCAAGGGCCAAGTCCTGGAATCAGGGACCCCAAGAGCCCACTTGGTGCTTTACTCTTCTGTGGCTGAGCTGGTTCCTTAGGTATAAGACAAAGTCCACTTTACCTTTGCCTTTGCTTTTCTCAAACAGAAGTCTTGCCTCATAGCCATCACATCTGGGGACGTGCAGAGTCTCATCTGAAGCCAGCAAGTCTGTGTATCTCACCCAAGGCCCTCAATGTAGTATCTGGGTATCACTGCTGATTATTCACGGCCACAGGGCTCTTCAGTTAGCAGGTAATAAAGTCTGCCAGAACAAGGTCCTTCCCTTCAAAGAAGCAGGTATCCTTCTGCCCCAGCATGTATCTGGAAATGTCATCTGGAAACTAGGGCCTGGAAAGGGGGCCTCAAGACTCTGACTGGTGTTCTATCTTGCTGTAGCTGAGCTGCTATCCAAGATGCAGGACAAAGTCTTCCCCATTCTGTCCTCTCTTCTCCTCAAGCAGATGGAAGGAGTCTCTTTTGCAGCTGCAAGCTCCGCAGCTTGGGGTTAGGGTAGAGGTGATGCCATCACTCCCTTAGTCACTTCAGTTGGTGTCTCAGTAGATGGCATATCCCCCAGTTCTCTGGCACTGATATAGTTTAAATGTTTTCCCACCAAGTCACATGTCAATATGTAATCCCCAGTGTTGGAGGGGGGCATGGTGGGAGGTGGTTGGATTATAGGGGTGGTTTCTCATGAGTGGTTTAGCACCATCCCCTTGTACTGTCCTCATGATTGTGAGTTCATTCTCATGAGATTTGGTAATTTAAAAGTGTGTGACACCTCTCCCCTTACTCTGTCTTCCTCCTGCTCTGGCCATGTGAAGTGCCTGCTCCCACTTCACCTCCCACCAGATTGTATATTTCCTGAGGCCTCCCCAGAAACTCAACAGAGGCCAGCACCATGCTTTCTGTACAGCTTGTGGAACCATGTCAATTAAACCATTATTCTTTACTAATAATCCAGTTTGAGATATTTCTTTATAGCAATATGAGAACAGACTAATATAGGCTCTGAGCCCAGTTCAGCTCTAGAACTTGCCTAGAAGTTGCAGTCATTGTGGCTTAGACTTCCTTTCAAGTTTATTTAGGTCCCTGAAGCACTTTGGCCCATGGTGGCAAGTGTTATAGGAACTGAAGTTCCACCTGTTGGGATCAGAGATTTCCCTCTGGCTAGGGGTGGTTTAAATGCTCCCTCCATGTGGAGGGTCAGCTGAGTTAGGTATGTTTTTTCTTTCTGCAATAACAGGATAGCACTGAGTTCATTGCCTCACAGTTGCTGAATTCTCCCTCTCCCCAGGGGACAAAAACATTCTCTTCACTATGCCACTGCTGCTGGGAGGTGAAGGAGGGGTGGTGTTGGTGATTCAAGACTTTTTTCCTGCCTCTTTAGTGCCTCTTTCAGTGATATGAAGTTAAAACCAAGGAGTGTTAGTGGTCACCTGTATTTTGGTTCTTATAAAGGTGCTTTTGGTGTAGACAGTTGTTAAATTGCTGTCCTTGTAGGGGGAGGACAGTTGGTAGAGCCTTCTCTTCCACAATCTTGCTCCGCCTCTAGAACCTATATTGTTAATAAGCACTTAGAATGCATAGCCTCCATCTACTACCTCAAGCAGCTAAATTTCCCAAGCACAAGCTGCTGCCAACTTCTGAACTTTGTTCAGAGAAAAGCAAAGCATGTCCTTGAAAGAGAAGCAAGCTACTTCATTCACTTAAAGAACACCCACACCGGAAGAAATAACATCACAGGGATTGTGTTGTTATATTTGCCCTGCATTTGTAAATGGGAAAACAGTTCATTTGAGGTTTGGAGTGTGATTTCTCCACATCCTTGTCCTTTAGACACCTTTATGTGTTGGGGTTGTGTAATATGGAGAAAAGTAAGTGATGCTTTTTTCTGATCTATGCCTATTAGTGGCCAGAAAATGGGAATAGGAAGCTCTGGTCTGTGTTTAGGGTTTTTATTTTCTTGTTGAAGTTCTTAAATTGTAGTAGTATTGTGTTAATCTGGTTTCTGACTCTTTTTTTGAGTGTGTGACCCTAAAGTGAGTTACTGATAAATTTTTTAAATGTTTGTCTAGATAAAGAAAAAGGCAAGGTTTGCCTTTCCATGCTGAGGCAGCATGGCTAGCCCTTCATAGATGATTGTTTCTTAAAGTGTGAGCCACTGATCACCTGGATCAGCACCTCCACTGACATATGCAGACATATATACTCCACCCTGACCTGTGCAATCAGAATTTCTGAGGATGAGGCCTTAGAATATGCATCACCTAGGTGACTTTGATGCAAAAAGAAGTTAGCAACTATGTCAAGATTACTATTAGAAGGAAGCATCTGTATAGGTATTGTACTTTCTTAAACTCTTTAAATGTGTGTTCCGGGGAAACAGACCCAAAAAATGTCACAGAAAATCAGCATACTTCAGCTGTGACAACTGGGAACAGAAACTCCCATGGTGCAAAGCTATGACTAGAATGCTATTAAAGCACTTTTTCTGCCTTTGCAGCAAATCTGCAATATTTCTCCATGGTCCCTTTGGAAGTGATGTGTCAGATTTAAGCGAGTTCAAACAAATATTCTGTCTTGAATCAATACCAGGTTAGTACTTTCCTTTTTACTATAAAACTTTAAATCTTCTAGCTGGCTTCTTCTATTACAGGCCAGCAACAAATTCCCCCAACTACTTTATGTGGAGCAGGCAGGCATAAGAAGGGGATGCAAAGAGAAAAAATAGAGACTCTGGGGTAAATGTCTTTTGTGAAGGTGGAATATATTGAGAATATATTCAACTTAGAGTAGAGGTTACAACCACAAATGAAGTCAGGAAGGGAAAAGAAAACTGCACATTGAGTTGGACAAATAAAACACTCGGCTCTTTTAATTTAATACGTTTTCTTACTTTTGATAGAGATGCAGGTATAATATATCAGTTTCATTTCAAATATGGCATACGAATACAACAATGTAAGTGTGCTAATAAACAGTAAGTGACATTCATCCTCAATGTCATAAGAAGTGGTGGGGGTTGTAGTAAACTGGAGGAGCCCATGCCACACATAAAGAGTGAACCAGCAACACAAGGCATAATAATAAATGGCAACTACACTTGGCCTCAGTGCCAGGAAGACAATGAGAGGGGAGAAATGGGGGGTGTAAACTGGAGAGCTCAGGCTAAAAGAGGGTATCACTCCTCTAGCTGATCCCTTAAGAAATGAGCACCTTTTGTTTCTTGATTTTATGATTCATTCAGAAAAGTTAAAAATCTGGATATTTATGTGTGATCTCTTGATTTTTAAATGCTGGTAACTAATTCCATGTTTCAAAAAAGAAGTTCAAAAGGGAAAAATTAAACTAAACACTGTGTTTGCCAGGGCTGTTTTTGACTTCTGAACTGAGGAACATTTAACCCATTTACAGTTTTCAACCATCAAGAAAAAATAAACTAACAAAAAGAAGAGCCAGGCAATAAAACCAAGAATTTGTCTAGGAAGTGAGAAAAGAAGAGTTTCCTCATAAACTAAGAGTAGATAGAACATGAAGGCAGAGATAAATATCAGGAACACTAGAGGCAGCAGAGTGGTCACAAACCATTTGTCAATCCTGGTTGGTACCTCAGAGATTGTATAGTTCAGCCCTCTAAGTTTACAGATGAGACACCTAAAGCACAGAGGTTAAGTGGGTTACTCAAAGTCAAATAGCCAGTTAGGGCCTTAGTCTCATGATGCCCAGTCATTCCACTAGACAAAGCTTTCTGTAGAGGTCAGTTCAGTGAACTCACTGATGAAGCATCTGTGAAAAAAGAGATGACCAATATCTTCTAGCAATTCAATTGTCATGCCTTTGATTATTTTTCTCCATGTAGCTGACTGTGAAACACCTGATTGTGGGTGAAACTTGTGGTTCCTATGCACAACAAACAGCTTTGTGGATTTTAGTCTGTTTACTAAAGCCAATTTGGTGGGGCAAGTAAATGAAAAAGAAAGAAGGGCAAAACCGTGAGCATTTTCTTTTGGTAGGGAAAGGGGCAATGGTTGCAAAGGTGCGGGGAGGGGGATGCATTTATTCCAACCACATGTACGTAAAACCAAGAAGCTGCGTTGCTTCCATTTCACTACTTCAGAAGCCTAAGAATGAATTCGGAGTTGAACAGGGCAAAGTGTGATTTCAGAAGCCTTAAAATACTATTCATACCGCATACTAAGTTACTCAAAACAAATTCAAGACGTTCGCTTCTGTGAAATCCTTTCACAGTTCCCTGCTTCCTTTCCTTTATTTAGCACACTTTCATTTCCAAGAAAGTCTGCTGACAAAATTTTTTCTCTGCCCTTCCTTAAAGCTGTCTGATTCTTCAGATTGTGACCAGTATCTGATTGCTCATCCTAGAGGTATCATGACATAGTTGTGTCATCTTTCACTTTCTCTCTTCCTTTTCTATAGAGGGATGCTTATTCCTAAGCCATCAAGGTCTAGAGCTCTGAGCTGTTCTCTCCTTCTTTATCACAATGACTCACTTACAGATTTACCAAGAAGGAGCTGCCAAATTCACTATGGAATGAGTGAAGTGATGTAAGCACAGCTCCTGCCATCAAGACAGGTCTGTATTCCAGATTCCCAGCTCAGACTCACTAATCAAGATTTGCTTCTGAAAACTTAGGAATGAGCAGTGGTCAGAAAGCACAAGTGAATTTCAGCATAACATGGACAAACATGGTCTCAAACTGTCTTAGGAAACAGCATTTTTACATACACACACACAATAATTCAGCAAAGAAATGAGGTAAACCTCAGTTGAATGGCTTTTCACTAGTCGATGAGTATTTATTGATAAACACCATGTACTTGCAAGATACTGAGAGAAGGAAAATGTATGATTTGCATCTCCAAGAACCTTACATTGTATATGAGAAGTCAAAAACTTACCAGGCATGAAATAATCAGATAGATACTTAGCAGTTAGAGTATGAGGTATCCTGAGGAAGTACAATAAGAACTTATAAAATAAAGACATCTGCATATTCTGAAGCATTAAGCAAAAGTTTCATGGAAGAAGAGGGGCTTGAGTTGGTTCTTGAGAGATATATAGGACTTGGATGGATGGAGAAGAAGGTACACTAAGCTAGAAGAACAGTAGGAATGGGGGCAGAAATAGTAGGATGGACAATAAGGAAAAACCGGTCCAGAATGAGGCTGAATATTCATGTAGTGAGTAGTGGGATAAAAAATTATATAGAAACATGGAATAAGTGTCCTAAAAGTAAGGCAGAAGGGTTGATGTTTAATGTGTCAAGCAACAGAGAGCTATTGAAATTTCTTGCACAGGGATCTGAGTTGATTAAAGTATTTAAGGAAGAATATCTGGCAGTAATATCCAACAGAGTGGGAAGAAAGAAATGAAGTTTGTTAGGCTATAGCATTAATGCAAATTTGAGGTGAAGGCAGCTAGTTTTCAGAGACAGGAAGTGGGTAAGGTAATGAAAATTTAACAGTTTTAATCAGAGTTACTTAGAATTAAAGGGTGTTAATGTAAAAAAAAAAGACTATAATTTTTCTAAAGAGGGTATTCACTTCATAAGTTAGTAAATTGAAGCCAAGAATATATAAGTTATTTCTCTCTAAGGTTACCTAACTAGGTAGTTAGTGGCACAGCATGGACTAGAATCCAGGCATTTTGACACCTTAAAAAGTGCACCTTGCAATACACCAAGCTGTTGAACTGAAATGAGAGCAAGACATTCAAATGGAAATCCTTTCAGGCAGCAGTAGATAGGATATAGGTATACAGATGGGATGGTACCTGACCCACAATGGTGGATGAGCCTTAAGAGGGGAAAATGTAGAGATAAGAATAGATACATATTGATTATGGGGTGAGTGGAAGAAGGGTAATAACAAAAAACAAGGGGATAATCAAGAGGAAATCATGTCACAGGAACTAAGAGAAAGGACATTTTCAAAAGTAAAGGATAGAAAACTTCTACTTTGGGCTAAGATGGAATAATCGAAACTAAATTTGCCCTCTGGACTGAAACATTGAAAACAGTGAACAAAATATATGAAATAACAGTTACTAAGATATTTGACATCAGACAATGAAATGCAGTGATCCCTGAGAGATGGACGAAAAACAAGGGGAGCCCTATTGCTGGCTCATCTTGCTGCTTTGAGAGTGTTTCCAAGCCCCAGTATGAAGAGTGGGAATTTGAGTCAATTTTGATCATCTCCTTGAGTTGAAGAGACAGAGCTGAGAGTCTACGGAGACCAAGGCAGCTTGAATTTGCAGAAGAGAGTACCAAAGAATGCAGAGCTTCACAAAAGAAGAACTACAGAGATTTGCAGAGTGTCCCTTCAGGTATTCAACTGAGTACTTACCTTAGTAATGGAAATAGCCCTAGATTAAGCACTGCTGCAATATTCCACCTATTAAATCTTTAAAGCAAGCCCAGAAAGATTATTCTGTTTTCATGTACATGTCCAAGAACAAAGCTCAAGACTTTTGAAATAGAGAAATATCCAGCATCCAGTAAAATAAAATTCACAATGTCTGTCTTCCAAACAAAAATTACCAGGCAGACAAAAAAGGAGGTAAATATACATATTAAGAGAAGAAGACAATTAATCAAAACTGACACAGAAATGACACAGATGGTAGAATTAGTAGACAGTGACATTTAAAGTTAACTGTATTCCATATGTTCAAGAAACTGGAAGGATTGAACACGCTAAAAAAGATTTGAAAAATAAAAAAGAACACAATGAAGTTCTAGATATGTAAACTTAATTAATGTCAGAGCAGATTACCGAAGAAAAGATTGGTGAACTTGAATAAACAGCAATAAAACTGATCCAAAATGAAACATAATAGAAATAATACTGGGTCGGCCGGGCGCGGTGGCTCAAGCCTGTAATCCCAGCACTTTGGGAGGCCGAGTCGGGCGGATCACGAGGTCAGGAGATCGAGACCATCCTGGCTAATACGGTGGAACCCCGTCTCTACTAAAAAATACAAAACACTAGCCGGGCGAGGTGGCGGGCGCCTGTAGTCCCAGCAACTCGGGAGGTTGAGGCAGGAGAATGGCGTAAACCCGGGAGGCGGAGCTTGCAGTGAGCTGAGATCCGGCCACTGCACTCCAGCCTGGGTGACAGAGCGAGACTCCGTCTCAAAAAAAAAAAAAAAAGAAATAATACTGAGTCAATAGAACATCAGAGAGAGCTGTGAAACCACCTCAGATAATTGCGATAATTGTGGGTCTCTGAAGTAGAGGAGAAAGCAGAGGGATAAAAAATATATTTGAAGAAATAATTTCCAAAACTTTTCTATGGTTGATGAATACTATAAATCAGTAGATATAAGAAGCTCAAAAACCCTAATAACAATAAATATTAAGACAATTATAGCAAAGCATATCAGAATTAACCTGCTAAAACAACTGATAAATAGAAAATCACACAAGCAGGAAAAAAGGACACATTAATTACAGAGGAACAAAGATATTATAAAAATGACAGCAGATATATCTTTAAAACCAGAAGAACACAGTAGAGTAGTAGCTTTTTAATATTAGAAAATGAAGAATGAAATAACCTGTCAAACTATAATACTTTACCCAGAGAAAATATCTTCCAAAAACAAAAAAGATACCAAGGCTTTTTGAGCTATATAAAAGCTGAAATAATTCCTCTCCAAAAGACCCATTCTACAAGAAATGTAAAAGGAAGTCTTTTGTAGAGAAGAAAAATGATGCTACATGGAAATATAGATTCATCAAAATGAATGAAGAGCCCCAAGAATAGCAACAACACGGGTAAAATACAGACTTTTCTCATCGCCTAAGTCACTTTTAAAGATAATCAGCGTTTGAAGAAAAAAAAAAAAAATGGAAACTAGATAACAACATTCTTTAAAAAACATAGGCCAAGGAAGAAATCAAATGGGAAATTATTTTGAGCTGCATCAAAATCAAGACACAATATATCAGAATTCAAGGCATGCAGCTAAAGCAGTAATTAGAGGGAAATTTATAGCATTATGATTTCTTTTACATTAGAAAAGAAATAAATCAAATCAACGACTTCAGAGTCCACCTTAAAAAACTAGAAAAACAAGAGCAAACACACACCAAAATACAAAGAAAGGATATAATAGAGGCCAGAGCTGAAATCTATAAAATAGAAAAACAATAGAGAAAATCAATGAAATCAAAAGCTGACTCACTGGGAATATCAATAAAATAGGTAAACCTTTAGCCAGGTTCTTCAGCAAATAAAAGAGAGGGTCGAAGGCAGAAAGAGAGCAAATACTTACATAATCAATATCAGAAATGAGAGTGGCAACATTAGTAAAGATTCTACAGTTACAAAAATGAGGAATGATAATGAACATTTTTATGCTGCTAAATCCAACAACCTAAATGAAACGAATGAATTCCTTGAAAGACACAAACTATCAAGGTTCAACCAAGAAGACATAGAAAATCTCAATAGCCTGACATTATTTAAAGAAATTAACTTCACACTTTGAAATCTTACCACAAAGACATCTTTTGGTCCAGACAGCTTTATTGGGAAATTCTATGAAATATTTAAAAAAGAAATAATAACAAGTCTACAACTCATCCCGAAAATTGAAGAGGTGAGACTTGTTCTCTAATTAGTCTATGAGGCTAACATTATTCTGATATCAAAAACAAAGCCTTTACAAGAAAAGAAAGCTACTATTCAATATCTCCCATAAACATAGAACCAAAAAAAGTTAACAACATTTTAGAAAATCTGATCCAATAGGCCAGGCGCGGTGGCCCACGCCTGTAATCCCAGCACTTTGGGAAGCCGAGGCAGGTGGATCACGAAGTCAGGAGATCGAGATCATCCTGGCTAACACGGTGAAAACCCATCTCTAAGAAAACTACAAAAAATTAGCTGGGCATGGTGGCGGGTGTCTGTGGTTCCAGGTACTCGGGAGGCTGAGGCAGGAGAATGGCGTAAACCCGAGAGGCAGAGCTTGCAGTGAGCCAAGATCGCGCCACTGCACTCCAGTCTGGGCGACACAGTGAGACACCGTCTCAAAAAAAAAAGAAAAAGAAAAAAAGAAAAAGAAAAAAGAAAGACAGAAAAAGAAAAGAAAAAAAGAAAAATCTGATCCAACAATATACAAAAGGGACAATGTGACCAAGCGGAGTTTGTCTCAGGAATAAAAGTTTAGTATAACAAACATTTAGAAAGCAAAAAATGTACTACAATTCACCATCTTCTCAGATCACAAAAGCAAAACCACATGACCATCTCAATAGATACAGAAGACGAATTTGACAAAAGCCAGCACCAATTCCTGATAAAAGCTCTATGCAAACTAGTAATAAAAGGAAATTTCCTCAACATGATAAAGAACACCTACAAAAAACCTGAAGCTAACATCATACTTTGGTGAAAGAATGAATGATTTCTCCCTAATACTACCCTAAGAATGTAAGAACATCCACTCTCAACACTCTTAACCAGCATTATATAGGGAGATCTAGCAATTCGATAAGGCAAGGAAAGGGATAAAAGGCAACTGAAGAGAAAAAGAAGTAAATCTGTTCCTATCACCAGACAATATGATTGCTCAGGTAAAAAATCCCAAGGAATCTTCAAAAAGCTACTAGAAATAAGTGAATTTAGCAATGTTAAAGGGTATAAGGTCAATGTATAGAAATCTAGTGTATTTCTATATATAAACAACATACAAATGTAAACAAAATTTTAAAATCAGTTCCATGTGCAATATGATCAAAGGTGTAAAATTCTTAAGTATAAACTTTTTAAAACATGTATAAGATCTATATGCTGGAAAGTATAAAACACTGATGAACGAAGTCAATAAAGACAAATAAATGGAGATATATATTATGTTCATGAATTGAAAGGCTCAACACTTAAGATGTCTGTTTTCTTCTCACTGATCTATAAATTCAACTCAATTGTAACAAAAATATCAGCAGAAATTTTTGTGGAAATTGGCAATCTGATTTTAAAATGTATATGGAAGAATTTCAAATGTGATCAAGAAGAATCATACAGAATTCTAAATAAACTACAGTTGGCCCTCCATATCACAGGGTTTGCATCAATTAATTCAGCTAACCATGGATGAAAAAAAAAGCCTAGAACAATAATAATTTAAAAATAAAGAACAAATAAAAACAATATAACAGAACAACTATTTACACAACATTTACTCTGTATTAGATATTTTAAGTAATCTAGAGATGATTTAAAGTATACAGGAAAATGTATATAGGTTATATGAAAATACTACACCACTTTATATGAGAGAATTAAGCATCCAAATTTTGGTATAATGGGGATATGTGAAGCAATCTCCAATAGATACCAAGAAATGACTGTATGTAGATGCTCCATACCTTAAGTGGGCACTGTGCATAGTGCCATCTTTCAAAAGACAATAGTATGAAAAATGGGAGTAGAGGTGGTAGAATAACTTTACATGGAGAAATCTGTTTGTTCCAGGTGATTGTAACTCATTGTAAACTCATGCAATTTACCTCCGTGATATTCCTCCCCAAATTCTAGAACCCAGTCTAATTATAAGAAAAACATCAAACAAATTCCCAAGAAGGGGCATGCTACAATAAACCTGACCAGTATTCCTCAATGCTGTCAAGACCATCAAAAACCGGAAGTCTGAGAACCTGCCACAGTCAAGAGGAAGCTAAGGATACCTGATAACGAAAGGTAATGTAGTATCCTGCTTAGGATCTTAAATAGAAATAGAATAACAGATAAAAACTAAGGCAATTTGAAAAAAAGTATGAACTTTAATTAATAATAATGTGTCAATATCGTTTCATTAGTTGTACCAAATGTCTCATACTAACATAAGATATTAATAATAGGAGAAATTGTGTGTGTGTGGGGTATAATATGAGAACCCTGTACTTTCTGCTCAATTTTTCTGTATGTCTACCACTCGTCTAGGAGGGTCAGAACAAGGTGGACAAATAAAAAGCTCCACTGATTATCATCACCACCCCCACAACAAGAACACCAAATTTAACAACTATCTACACACAAAAAGCACCTTTATAATAACGAAATATCAGGTGAGCACTCACAGTACCTGATTTTGACTTCATATTGCAAAAAGAGGCACTGATGAGGGTAGGAAAGACAGTCTTGAATAACGGATACCATTTTTCCACTATGCCTTGGTAGCTGGTAGTGGCCACATGGTGAATAGAGAGAATCTGTACATTTGGGAGAGGGACAGCGCAGCAATTGAGACATTGCATTGAACTCACAGCAGAATATATAACCGTGCTGAAATTCGCTGACATGCACCCATGGATGGAGTACTCAAACCAACCCTAGCCAAAAGAGAATTGCCCATTCCAGCAATCAGAATCGGAACTCTGGCAAGCCTTATGTGTCAAATAAAAATTAGTTTAATTATGTGATTTTCCAGATTGCTACTTGATAATATAGAGTCAAATAGTAGATAGGATCTTGGAGTTTAAAAGAACCAAATTTCTAAATTCTTACCATAACAATCTGGAAAATCATATAGTTAAATAAATTTTCATTTGACACATAAGAATATCCCTCATCAATCTCAACCTCAATTAACAATGGGTACATGATGCAATAGTGCCATGTTTGACTTTTGTATTGTGTTATAAGTCCCAGGACATGCTAGTGAAATGGTGTCCCAAAGCAATACTTCAGGCTCAGCCAAGGGGCTCAATCTAATTACTGAGAGGATAATTCTGCCCTCTAGGTTTGCTTCTCTGAAGCCGTTTATATGCCACTTTGACACAGGTTGCTTGTGTTAAACAGTCATGCATGACAGGATGAGGCAGAGGTGGAAACTTATTGAAGGACAGACAAGTCTACTAAAATCATATTTTCAGGACTCTTCTAACTCAGATAACCACGTATTTTAATTAATATAGTGGCCTGTCAGCTTTCTATTTCAGGGTGAGAATAAGTTTTATTTATTAAGTAAGATAAAGAGTTCTTCAACATTAAATAATTTCTATTTTTGTTGATTTTAGGAATTATGTTAGTTTTAAATTTTTAAAGTAAATTTTATTTTATATATTTGAGGTTTATAACATGATGTTATAGGATACAGATAGATAGTAAAATACAGTAAAATAGATCAATATGAAGCACATTGATACATCTATTCTCTCCTATAGTTACTTTTTTGTGACAAGTGCAGCAAATTTTATCAGGGATTTTTGTTCAATAAGTATAGTTTAGCTGATTTTCAATTTTTTAAACACTATTTTCACAGCATGCTAATGTTTTAAGGTTTCTGCATTTGAGGAATGAAATTTCTTTTCTCACTAGATTTTTTTTTCCTGTTTGGCTAACATCAATAATAGCTTTCAACTCGTGTGCCACGAAGTCTTCAGAGTACACTGACCCCATCATTAATTGGTTGGTTCTAATGGTAGATTTACATTAGATAACATCTCTTTCTGAAAATAACTAGCTGAGTCAAGAGTCAAAACATTTCTAATATTTGGGGAGTTTTGTTGCTGCACTTAAAAAGTCAAGAAACCAAAAAATTCAGTTAACAAAACACCCACATGCTGAATAACTAAAGTATTAAGGTAGCAATAGTGGAAATTTTAAATCTCCTTGTAAATCATTAGTCCATAAAATTTAATATTAACCATAAAAATAATTTACCTTACTTTCAAATTATTTTATCCTGAGATAACGTGGGTAATGGGAAAATCTTATTTATTAAAAGATATATTTGAATGTTTCAATATCTTCACTTCTTATAAAAGTGTGCAAACGAAAGAAAAAAATTATCTCCTGCAAAATATCTTTTTAAATTTGAACTTTATTCAAGGTACCCTCTTGTTATCCCAGAGCTAATTGGCTTGCATGAAACTAATGCACAAATGAAAGTAAGAAAGCTACAACTAATTTGATAATTTATAGTATAGAGTGTTAGGCTCAGTATGAAAATTAAAATTACTTTAAAGATAATTATTTTATATCTCATCTTTTAAATAATCAAATCAATAGTCTTACAAATCATACCACTATAAAAATTCTATTTCATAAAAAATGTACAGTCAGAGGAGGCAAAAGAAAAAAGAATAAAAATCAAAAAAGAACAATTAAAGAAAGATGACTGATTATAAGAGAAGCAACTAGTGTGTGCATCTCTCATGGAGAGGAATGGAAGGAATGAGTAAATACAGCACCTTCAGCTGAAACATCCAGGTACATGCATTATTGGTACTAATCAAGGAAACAACCCAACCCACAGAGAATGGAGAAAAGCAAGGCAAGAAGGCAAGACGACAACCTATCGGGAGTGACAAGGAGCCAGGGAACCTCCCCCACCCAGAGAACCTCCCCCATCCAGGGAACCAGTAAGTGAATGTGAGACCCTGGGAACCCACGCTTCACCCGTCGATCTTTGCAACTCTCAGGTCAGGAGATTCACCTTGTGAGCCCACTCCACCAGGGTCTTCGATCTCACATAAGAGCTACATGGAGTCTTGACAGAGCAGCTGCTCCGGCACACACAGAGACCCAAAAGCCTTAGATATACAGGCTTTCCAGGCTTCCCAGCAAAAGTAGCTGCAACTCTAACAAAGTGAGAGGTTAGGCCCCCATACTTGTAGGAAAGGAGCTGAATCCAGGGGGCTGAGCAGCAACAGTCTGTAGGCTCAGCTTCCATGGCACCCCACAGGATAAGACCCAATGGTTTGTAATTCCAGTCAGCCACAGGTAGCAGTATTGCACCTCCCTGAGACAGAGTTCCCAAAGGAGAGTTTGCTGCCATCCTTGCTGTTTGGCTGACTTAGCCATTCCAGCTTTAAGGCTTTGGGGAGTCCAAGTCAACCAGGGGCTGAAGCGATTCCCCAGCACAGCACATTTGCTCTATGAAAACAAGGTCGGACTGCTTTTTAAAGTGGGTCTCCAATCTCGTTCCTACTCACTGGGAAGGACTTCCCAACTGAGATCTCCAGCCACCCCGACTGATGTTCTCCAACTGACAAAGATTTGAAACCTCCTGGGAATAAAGATCCCAGAAGGACGGCTGGGTGACTTAGCCGTTCCAGCTTCTGGGCTTTGAGGAGCACCAGCTGACCGGGGGCAGAAGTGGTACCCCAGCACAGCACAACTGCTCTATGAAATATGGTCATACTGTCCCAGCTACTCGGGAGGCTGAGGCAGGAGAATCACATGAACCCGGGAGGCAGAGGTTGCAGTGAGCCGAGATCGTGCCACTGCACTCCAGCCTGGTGACAGAGCCAGACTGTCAAAGAAAAAAAAAGAAGAAGAAGAAAAGAAAAGAAAAGAAAGAAAACAGAAAAATAGACTGCTTTTGTAAATGGGTCCCCAATCCCATTCATCTTCACCAGGTGAGACTTCCCAACTGATGTCTCCAGCCATCCCTGCCAGTGCTCTCTGGCCAACAGAGACTTCAAACCTCCCTGGGACAGAGCTCCCAGAAGGAAGCGCAGGCCATCATCTTTGCTGTTTGGGTGACCTAGCTCTTCTAGCCCTTGGGCTTTGGAGAGTCCAAGGTAACTGGGGGCTGAAGCAGTCCCCCAGCACAGCACAGCTGCTCTATGAAAATGTGGCCAGATTGCTTTTTAAAGAGGGTATTCAATCCCATTCCTCCTCTCTGGGCAAGACTTCCTAACTGGGGTCTCCAGCTATCCCCACCGGTGTTCTCTGGCTGACAAAGGTTTCCAACCTACCTGAGATGGGAGGGGTGAGCCACTGTCTTTGCTGTTTGGGCAACTCAGCTGTTCAGGCCTTCGGGCTTTGAAGTGTGCAGGGTGACCAGGGGCTAAAGTAGACCCCCATCACAGGACTGCTGCCCTATGAAAATGTGGTCAAACTTGTTTTTAAAGCAGATCCCTGATCCCATTCCTCCTCACTGTTGACACCTTCTGACTAAGGTCTCCAGCCACCTCCTACAGGTGTGTTCTGAATGGCAACAGGTCCGTACCTCCCTGAGATGGAGCTCCCAGAGGGAGGAGAAGGCCACCATCTTTGCTGTTTCACAGCCTTCATCCTTGATACCTCCAGTTTCTAAAAAATCCAAGGTGACTACGGAAAAGAGTAGGCCCCCAGCATACCACAGCAGCCCTCTGGACAAGTGCCTGGACTGTTATGTGGGTGCACATTCCCATATCTCCTCACCATGCAGGTTCTCCAGGCCTGGTCCTTCAGTCACCATCCACCAGAGCTATGGAGCCAGTAGCAGATCTGTAACTGCCTGGACAGAGCCCCTAGGGACAACTGAAAATCTCTCTGCCACTGCCTCTGCTGTGGAACTGCCCTTCCTACCCTCAGACTAATGAAGGAGCAAAGACCCTAAGTGCCTTATCCGTACCTCTAACAAGCTGCTGTCAACCCAAGGAGAAGAGGCCATTCCATCTCCCAGAGGTCCAACCCACCCCCACCTTGCTCATCACCAGACACGGAGCTCCTGGCTTGAGCCCCAAACACAGACCCTCCATCCTGGGCTGATTGGACTGAACGATTGCTAACATGCATCTCTCTGAGGATGGAGCCCCCAGGATACAACAAAAGACCCTTGGTCACAACCACTACTAATGTCTTTTTCTCTTCCGTCTCCAAGTTTTGGAAGGAACGTAAACACTGAGATTGTACCTAGAGCTGCAGTGGGCAGCTCAGGAGTGCCAAACCACAATCTATAGCCAGCAGTCAATGAGGAGAGGAACCTACACTTTTGGAGCATTGAGAGGGAACACAGCTGCAACTGTGAGGAAACAGAGGAGCTACACAATCAAGCAAGAGTCTACCAACTGACCAAAACACCTAAGTGCCACCTACTAGACCACACCCCAAAGCTTCAACA
>NW_012116999.1:1684703-1690314 GCF_000951035.1 Colobus angolensis palliatus
GTACCACCATGCCCAACTAATTTTTGTATTTTTAGTAGAGAAAGATTTTCACTATGTTGGCCAGGCTGCTCTCAAACTCCTGGTCTCAAGAGTTCCACTTTCTCAGCCTCCCAAATTGCTGGGGTTGCAAATGTGAGCCATGGCACCTGGCCACGATCCTAAATATATATAAATACCCAACACAAGGGCACCCAGATTCATAAAGCAAATCCTTAGAGACCTACAAAGAGCCACAGACTCCCACACTATAATAGTGGGAGACTTCAATACTTCACTGACAATATTAGACAGATCATTGAGGCAGAAAATTAACAAAGATATTCAGCACCTGAACTCAACTTCGGACAAAACGGATCTGATAGACCTCTAAAGAACTCTCCACCTCAAAACAACAGATTATACATTCTTCTCATCACCATATGGCACACACTCTAAAATCAACTACATAATTGGAAATAAAAGAATCCTGAGCAAATGAAAAACAAATGAAATCATACCAAAAACATTCTCAGACCACAGGGCAATAAAAATAAAAGTCAAAACTATGAAAATTACTCAAAACCATGCAATTACATGGAAATTAAACAATATGCTCCTGAATGACTTTTGGGTAAATAACGAAATTAAGGCAGAAATCAAGAAGTTATATGAAATTAATAATAATAACAAAAATACAATATACCAGAATCTCTGGTACACAGCTAAGGCAATGTTAAGGAGGAAATTCATAGAACTAAATGCCCATGTCAAAAAGTTAGAAAGACCTCAAATTAAAAACCTAACATCACAACTAAAAAATTAGATAAACAAGAACAAATCAACCCCAAAGCTAGCAGAAGACAAGAAACAACAAATATCAGACCTGAAATGGAGAAAATTGAGACATGAAAAACCATTCAAAATATCAACAAATCCAGGAGTTGTTTTTTTGAAAAAATTAACAAGATAGATAGAACACTACCTAGAATAATAAAGAAGAAAAGAGAGAAGATCTAAGTAAACACAATTAGAAATGATGAAGGAAACATTACTGCTGACTCCACAGAAATAAACTATGCACACAAACTAGAAAACCTGGAAAGGATGGATAAATTCCTGGGTGCATACACCCTCCCAAGACTGAACCAGGAAGAAATTGATTCCCTGAGCAGACTAATAACAAGCACTGAAATTTAATCAGTAATAAATAATTTACCAACCAAAAAAAAAAAAAAAAAGCCCAGGAACTGAATGGATCCACAGCCAAATTCTACCATATGTACAGGAAAAAGAGCTAGTACCATTCCTCTAAAACTATTTCAAAAAATTGAGGAGAAGGGACTCCTCCCCAACTCATTCTACAATGTCAGTATCATCCTGGTACCAAAATCAGGCAGAGACACAACAAAGAAAGAAAACAGCAGGCCAGTATCCCTGATGAACATCGATGCAAAACTCCTCAACAAAATACTTGCAAACCAAATTTAACAGCACATCGAAAAGCTATTCCACCACAACCAAGTAGGCTTCATCCCTGGGATGTGAGGTTGGTTCAACCTACATAACTTAACAAATGCAATTCATCATATAAAGACAAGTAAAGACAAAAATCACAGGATTATCTCAATAGATGCAGAAAAGACTTTCAGTAGAATTCAATGACGTTTCATGTTAAAATCTCTCAATAAACTAGGTATCAAAGTAACATACCTCAAAATAAGAGGAGCCATCTGTGGCAAACCCACAAGCAACATCATACTGAATGGGAAAAAGCTGGAAGCATTTCCCTTGAAAACTGGCACAAGATGGGGATGCCCTCTCTCACCACTCTGATTCAACATAAAATTGAACATCTTAGCCAGAGCAATCAGGCAAGAGAAAAACATAAAGGGCATTCAAATACAAAGAGAAGTCAAACTATCCCTGTTTGTAGATGACATGATTCTATATCTAGAAAAACCCATAATCTCAGCCCCAAATCTCCTACAGATGATAAACAATTTCAGCAAAGTCTCAGGATATAAAATCAATGTACAAAAATTACTAGCATTCTTATACACCAACAGCAGCCAAGCTAAAAGCCAGATCTGGAAGGCAATCCTATTCATAATTGCCACAAAAATAAAATATGTAGGAATATAGCTAACCAGGGAGGTGAAAGATGTCTACAACGAGAACCACAACATTACTCAAAGAAATAAGAAATAACAGAAACAAATGGAAAACATTCCATGCTCATGAATAGGAAGAATCAATATTATTAAAATGGCCATAATGCCCCAAACAATATATAAATTCCATGCTCTTCTATCAAACTATTATTGACATTCTTCATAGAACTGGAAAAAACCTATTTTAAAATTCATACCGAAACATAAAAGAGTTCAGATAGCCAAGGCAATCATAAACAAAAAGAGCAAAGCTGGAGGCATCATGTTACCCAACTTCAAGCTGTACTACAGGGACACAGTAACCAAAATAGCATGGTACTGGTATGGAACCAGACACACAGACCAATGGAAGAGAATAGACAGCCCAGGAATAAGGCTGCACAACTACAACCATCTGATATTCAACATAGTTAACAAAAACAAGCAATGGGGAAAAGACTCCTTATTCAATAAACGGTGCTGAGATAACTGGCTAGTCATATGCAGGAGTGAAGGTGGACCCCTTCATTGCATTGAGATTATTTTGTCCCACTGGGTGATCCCTTGATCTGGTGCTCTCTCCCTTTCTCTATGAATGGGTCTTCCTGAGAGCCAGACTGCAGTGATTTTTATTGCCCTCCCGGGTCTGGTCATCCAGCAGAGCTACCAGGCTTCAGGCTGGTGCTGAGGAATGTCTGCAAAAAGTCCTGTGATGTGATCTGTCTTTAGGTCTCCCAGCCATGGATACTAGCAGTGCAAACAAACAAACAAACAAACAAAAACATAAATAGGTGGGACTTAATTAAAGAGCATCTGCATAGCAAAAAGAACAGTCAGCAGAGTAAACAGACAATCCACAGAGTGGAAGAAAATTTCACAATCTATAGGACATGAATAGACAATTTTCAAAAGAAGATATACAAATGGCCAAAAAACATATGAAAAATATGCTGAACATCACTAATGATCAGGGAAATGCAAATCAAACTACAATGTGATACCACCTTACTCCTTCAAGAATGGCCATAATCAAAAAAATAAAAAAAAAAATAGATGTCGGCATGAATGTGGTGAAAGGGAACACTTATAAACTGCTGGTGGGAATATAAACTTGTAAACTAGTACAACCACTTTGGAAACAGTGTGGAGATTCCTTAAAGAACTAAAAGTAGAACTACCACTTGATCCAGAAATCCCACTACTGGGTATCTACCCATAGGAAAAGAAGTCATTATTTGAAGAAGATCCTTGCACATGCGTGTTTACAGCAGCACAATTCCCAATTGAAAAAATACAAAAGCAGCCCAAAAGCCCATCATTCAATGAGTAGATAAAGAAATTATGGCATACATATACGATAGAATACTACTCAGCCATAAAAAGGAACTAATTAATGGCATTCGCAGCAACCTGGATGGAACTGGAAAACTATTATTCTAAGTGAAGTGACTCAGGAATGGAAAAGCAAACATCGTATGTTCTCACCCGTAAGTGGAAGATAAGCTATGAGGATGCAAAAACATAAGAATGGTACAATGGACTTTGGGGACTCAGGGTAAAGGGTGGGAGGTGGGTGAGGGATAAAAGATTACACATTAGGTTCAGTGGATACTGCTCGGGTGATGGGTGCACCAAAATCTCAGAAATCATCACTAACAAATTTACACATGTAACCAAATACTACCTGATCCCGAAAAACCTATGGAAAAAACAGTTAAAAAGGAAGAATACATAAGACCTAGTGTTTGCTAGCACAACAGGGTGACTTTGGTCCAAGATAATTTAACTGTAAATTTTACAATAACTAAAAGAGTATAATTGAATCGTTTTTAACACAAAGGATAAATGCTTGAGGTAATGGATACGCCATTTACCCTGATATGATTATTATGCATTGCATGCATGAATCAAAATATCTCGTGTATACCACACACCTATGTACTCAAAAATTTAAATATTAAAACATAAAATAAAACTATTCTAAAATTAAAGCCTATTAATTTAAAATTTTAAGTCCATGTGGAATTTGAAAACCTAGACATTAGTTCCCTTAAAATGATTCTAAGTGCTCTTCAAAATGTCTTTGTGTACCTGCAGGGAACTAAACCCCAAATGTCACTTAATATCCCTTCCCAGTAAATCCAGATATCTTGTGCAAGGAAGCACAGAAGAACAGCAGAAATATAAGCATCTGAGCATCTTTATCCAAAAATCTGAGCTTTGGTTAAAAGGAATGTTTAAATTTCATAATCTGGATCAAATTTTTTTTTTTCCATTCCCCAACCCCTGACTAACATGTGGTTGTTTGTGTAAAATGTCAAACCAGATTTAGACAAAATAAAGACTCCTTTACCAGAAAAAAAATGTTATATCCAAAGATACAATAACTGGAATAGGTAAGATAGTTTTGAAAGAGAATAAAGTAGAAAGAAACATTCTCTCCAATTTAAATATTTTCTATCCAGATACATACAACAGTCATCATTGTGGGGTATTGGTGGAGCAATAGACACGAAGATCAAGTAAACACAAAAGAACATCCAGAAACAGACCTACACATATATGGTCAATTGATTTTTGACAAAGGTAAAAAGCCTTTGAATGAATGATAGTCTTTTCAACAAATATTGTTGAAAATACTGTCTTCAAGTTTTACAAATTGTTACTGCAAAAAAAAAAAAATACACTTTTACCCCTCTCTTGTACCTTATTTGATAATTAATTTCAAAGGAATCACAGACCTGGATGAAAAGCCTAAAATTATAAAACTTCTAGAATAAAACATAGCATACAATCTGGGGATCATAGGTTAGACAAAGTTTCTTAGATATAACATCAAGTGCATAATCTTAAAAAAGAAAAAAATTATAGACCAGATTTCATCAAAATTTAAAATATTTGTTCTGTGAAAGCCTTAAGAGAGTGAAAAGAGAAGTCACAGACTGGATGAAAATATTTCCAAAACAGATATCTGATGAAAGACTTGTTTCCAGAATAAAAACTTTTCCAAAATCAATAATAAGATACAAAATCAATGTGCAAAAATCACAAGCATTCCTATACACCAACAGTAGACAAGCAGAGAGCCAAATCATGAGTGAACTCCCATTCACAACTGCTATAAAGATAATAAAATGCCTAGGAATACAACTTACAAGAGACCTGAAGGATTTCTTCAAGGAGAACTACAAACCACTGCTCAAGGAAATAAGAGAGGACACAAACAAATGGAGAAACATTACATGCTCATGGATAGGAAGAATCAATATCATGAAAATGGCCATACCGCCCAAAGTAATTTATAGATTCAATGCTAGTCCCATCGAGCTACCAGTGACTTTTTTTGCAGAATTAGAAAAAACTTTAAATTTAATATGGAACCAAAAAAGAGCCTGTACTGCCAAGACAATCCTAAACAAAAAGAACAAAGCTGAAGGCATCATGCTACCTGACTTCAAATTATATTACAAGGCTACAGTAAC
>NW_012116999.1:1691675-1727799 GCF_000951035.1 Colobus angolensis palliatus
AAAAAATTGATCCCAGGCTAGGCACAGTGGCTCATGCCTGTAATCCCAGCACTTTGGGAGGCTGAGGCAGGCGGATTACGAGGTTAGGAGATCGACACCATCCTGGCTAACACAGTGAAACCCCGTCTCTACTAAAAATACAAAAAAAAAAATTAGCCGGGCGTGGTGGCAGTCGCCTGTAGTCCCAGCTACTCGGGAGGCTGAGGCGGGAGAATGGCGTAAAAGCCGGGCGAGGTGGCGGGCGCCTGTAGTCCCAGCTACTCGGGAGGCTGAGGCGGGAGAATGGCGTGAACCCAGGAGGCGGAGCTTGCAGTGAGCTGGGTTCGTGCCACTGCATTCCAACCTGGACGACAGAGCGAGACTCTGTCAAAATAAAAAAAAAATCCTCATGGTTGAATGAATCTCAAATCCATTATTCTTAGTGAAAGAAGTGAGAGGCAAAAGGCTACTTAATGTATGATTCAATTCATATGACATTTTGGAAAGGCCAAGCCTGTAAGGATCAAGAACAGATCAGTGATTTCCAGAGGTTGAGATATGTGAGTTTAGTACAATAAGGAGTATGAGGAAATTTTTTCAGGTGATTGAATTGTTCTTTATTTTGATTGATGATGATGGTTGGTGGACTGCATGCTTTACACAAAAATCACAGAACTGTACTCCATAAGAGTGAATTTTACTGTATATAAATTAATAATTACTATTAAAATATTTCAACTAAAATCAGCTAAGGTATATCACATTAAAAGCATAAAAAATCTCATGATCATGTCAATAGATGCATAAAAAGTGTTTGATAAATATCAACAACCACTGAGAAGCGAAAAATGAATTGTTAGAAAATTATAAATAAAAAGAAGTGTCTTTGATCAACACACATTTAAAACATGTGCAGCAGGCCGGGCGCGGTGGCTCAAGCCTGTAATCCCAGCACTTTGGGAGGCCGAGACGGGCGGATCACGAGGTCAGGAAATCGAGAGCATCTGGCTAGCACGGTGAAACCCCGTCTCTACTAAAAAAATACAAAAAAACTAGCCGGGCGAGGTGGCGGGCGCCTGCAGTCCCAGCTACTCGGGAGGCTGAGGCAGGAGAATGGCGTGAACCCGGGAGGTGGAGCTTGCAGTGAGCTGAGATCTGGCCACTGCACTCCAGCCTGGGCGACAGAGCGAGACTGCAGACATCATATTCAGTGGTGAAATGTTATAACTTTCCTTCTGAGATGAGAAATAAGACAAAGAGGTTTGCTACTACCACCTCTATTCAACATTGTACTTGATGTCTTAGCCAGTACAATTAGGCAAGAAAAAGATAGAAAAGGCAGAAGAATTGAAAAAGAAGGCATAAAACTATCATTATTCATGAACAATATAATTATGTAAGTAGAAAATAGAGGAAAAATCTTCTCTAGATTTAATTACTGGAATTAGTAAGTGGGTGTCTTGGAGTTTATGGTAAGCAAGGCTACTTCAATCCTTTGTTTTCCAGACCTATGTAATCTACTTATTAGGGATTCAACACAATATAGTGGTCATTGATTTAGGGTGTATACTACATTCTGAAGGATGGCACTTCATTCTCATAGGATATCATCTTCAATCTGGTTATCACTTTCAAAAAGCTGCACTATTGCTCTATCAGGCTAGCAACTTCTGGGTTTTGTAGATATGATAAGACCAGTGCATCTTATGGTGAGACACCCACTGCTGCACTTCCTTTGCTGTAAAATAAGTTTCATAGTCTATGCAATACATGTGGGTTCACATGTCAGTGGATCAAACATTCTGTGAGCACTCAAACAGCGGTATTTGAGGCTCTATAGACAAAAAAGGCACACAATACCCAGTATATGAGTCAGTTTCAGTCAACATGAATTATCCTTCCAATGCAGAAGGCATTTGATGTAATCAATTTGCCACCTAAACACTGGCTGGTTTCCTTGAGGGATGGTACCTTGTTGGAGACTCAGCATTGGTCTCTATTGCTGGCAGGTTGGATTTTGGGAGGGGCAGTAGCTAAATCAGCTTTGGTAGTGGCACTCCACTGTATTTGGACCATGCATAGCCTTCATTCCTGCCACCTTGATTGCTCCATTTATGTTCCCATTGTGTCTGCACACTGAGGTTGTCAATGATAAAGGCTAGGCAATGTCATCTTGCCAAATCATTCTGTCTACTTGCTTGTTAGTGCCTTTTAAATGTCAGATTATTTTTGGTGAGCTTTAATATGTGATTCAAAAGTCTTCACATCCAATGCCCACTGCTGTAGGTCTACCCACTTCTCCTGGGTACATCACATGCCTCTTTCTTGGACTTTTTTGTCCTTGATCTTTCTGTTACACACTCTCAACTCAGACCACTTCTTTTTCCACACAAAATGAATAACTAAGTGTACTACCTGAAGATATGTTCCTTGGAAGAATTTCCCCTGAAATCTGTCTTCTAGACAGAATGAATGACTCAGTGTGTTCAGGCTCAGTGCCACTATGAGCAGGGCTGTTGTGCACCAGAAGTACACTTTTGGCCAACATCCCCATACTGAATTAACCCATCTATGAACCAAGCTTGATATTTTCACTCATCCCTCAGTCAACCCTAAGGGATACCCTGTAACTACCACCACCATAAATAATGTGGCCTCAATGTGGGCTGAGGGAGAAGTGCAAATGCAACAGTGATGGATGACGTGGAAACCTGGTTCATCTACTCGTGCAGCTTACTTGTGCCCTCTGGCCCTGATCATGGCCAATTCCAGATGTACCACATCTGCCTTTAGGTCCCTCAAACCTTACAATCCAGTCTAGGATCTCTTAGAATCTGACTCACATTGTGTAGTTCTGGCTATATGACAAGATCACTTGATGTTCCATGATGAAATACTCCATTTCTACTATGGCTCAAAAGCATTTCAAATGGTATATAATTTTCCACTTCAGGTGGCATGACCTTGCACTGACACATGGGGTCTAAATTGTGATTCTGCTATTGGGAATGTGTGATAAATTCAACATGGCATCTTTTCCCATCTCTGGTATCTTGAATACCATAGTGTGTGCTGTGTCATGTATCTGAAACAACAAGGCTACTTACATGGTAGCCTGGTCATGCTCGAGAGCCTTTTTATGCTCTAAACCCTGTACAAAGTTGGCAGCCTTTCACATCATCACGTAGTGTATTGAGGAGTACAGACGGTCTCCAATTTATGATGCCCTGATTTAATGATTCTTTGACTTTACCATGGTGGAAAGTCATACGTATTCAGTAGAAATTGTACTTAGATTTTTGGTCTTCTCCTGTGCTAGTGATATGTGGCACAATACTCTCTCAATACTAGGCAGCAGCAGTGAGCCCCAGTTCCCAGTCAGCCACACAATAACAACGACATACAACTGATAGTCTAAAGTATACTGTGTTACAAGATGATGTTGCCCAATTGGAGGCTAAGTGTCCTGAGCATGTTTAAGGCAAGCTAGGCTAAGCTATGATGTTTGGTAAGTTTGGTGTATTAAATGCATTTTTGACTTACAATATTTTCAACTTATGATGGGTTTATTGAGACATAACGACATCATGAGTTGAGGGGCATCTGTATCCTAAAATATGGAATATGCTGCCTCTAGAACCTCTATTGGGCATTGTTCTCTCTTCTTAGTGGTGAGAGGTATGATAAAATAAATTGCCTTTTACTTTGAAGGGGTTGTTTTAGCATACTGCAGATCACGGGACCCTAAAAAAATTAATAATGTCATGAGCTTAATATTTATAGAGTTTATCTCCCACTTCCTGGTACTAACATTTCTTTCTAATGCCTTTAAAATACTTTCCACTTATTTATCATCTTGCCTGATTAACATAGCATCATTGATATAGTGCACCAATATAATGCTCTGCAAAATATTCAGAAAATTTAGAATTCTTAGAACTACATTAAACAGAATAGATTACCTAACAATGCTTGTGTCAAGAAAATAAATATAGATGCTCTGTGTTCAACCGAATGCAAACTGCTTTTAATCCTCCTTGATAGGAATGAAAATGAATATATTCACCAGTTCAGTGGCTATATACTGAGTAGCTGAGGCCTCTTTAGTTAGCTCTAGCAAAGGTACAAATGATGGTGCAAAGCTAGTATTGAGACTTATTATTTACTTGAGTCCACTGTAAACCTGCAGTAAATATCCAGTTATTCTAGACCAGACTGATGAATTAAATGAGGACATGATAGTGACTAGTACCCTTACATCCTTAAGGTCTTAAAGGAATGCACTAATCAGTGCCATTCCATCTGAGCTGTAATATTATTTGTTTTATTTACTGATTTGACTGGGTTTTAGTGGAGGAGAGTTTCAGAGACTTCCACTGGATCTTGGGAAATAACTATTGGCTTGGTCTGTGGATCCACTGTAAGTTGAACTTGGCCTAGATCTCCATTTATTACTTGGTTCCCATGCATCCCCACTTAAACTGGGAGTGAGTCAATGATAATGATTTTAGTCTTTGGGTATTAATGTCAACTCAGATTCAATAGACTTTGATGTATTTGAAGATTCCCTTTTTCCCAGTGTGCAGTCATCTTAGTAAATGACCATTTATACAATGATACATTTAGAGCAGAGTTTCTCAACCTTAGCACTACTGGATTTGGAGCTGGATAATCTTTGTTTTCAGGGACTGTCCTATGCATTGTAAAATGTTTAGTAGCATCTCTGGCCTCTATTCATGAGATTCCAGTAGCATCTCCCCAATCATGATTATCAAAAATGATCTAAAAACTTACTCATATCCAGTCCTGAAACTGGGCCAGGTATTGTGACTTCTTACTGCTCTGATAGCCCTCAGCCCTCTGATTATCCATCTGCGATTTCTCTTGATTATATAGATCAGGGCTCAGAAAACTTTTTATTTAAAAGTCCCTATAGTGAGTAGCTTAGATTCACAGGCTATTTTGTCTCTGTCACAACTACTCAGTTCTGCCATTTTAGTGTGAAAGCAGTCATAGCCAGTGTGAAAACAAATAGGCATGGTTATGGATGTCAGCAAGATGGCAAAATAGAAGCATTCTACCGTCATCACTCCCCAGAGAAGCATCAATTTTGACAAGTACCCACAGATTAGAGCATCTTTGTTGAAGTCTGACAGTCCAATAGAGAAGTTTCAGCACACTGTTGGAGCAAAAAAATCATGAATAGATGCCTCGAAGAGGATAAGAACAGTGTTAATTTACCCACATCATCCTTCCTCCAAGGCAACAAAGTTTAGTGCTAAGAGAGACACCCTCAACCTGTGATTTCCCCCATGGAAAAAAGTGAGAATGTAGTGAATGAGCACCTGGTCCCCCCCCCCCCCGTTATACAAGATGCTATCAAAGAGGCCCAGTTCTTTCTGAACTCATCCAGATTACTGAAGTGATCTGCACAGCTGAGTGGTTAGGAGAGACTGTGAGCAGGAAAGAGAGACTGCAGAACCTTAATAACCACTCTACAAACTCAAGCAGAAAACTTGCCTAAGAACCACTTGGGACGACTTGCCTGTAGACTTCTGCCTCCGCCTCAACTGGGTCATGATCACCCCAAATGCTCTGCAAGTCTTTCCATCCCTCTTCCTCCTAGCCAGCTCTCCTAGCGTAACCATATGGATGACAAGTGACAGGGTCTCATGCAGACAGTCAGATTGACTCTGTGGGACTGGGGAAGGCATACTTAAGCATTTTAGGGCAATACCCTTGAGAAGACAAATGTGAGACCCTCACACCTGGCCTGGCTTTGCAGGACCAAGAAAAGACATTCAATATTAAAAATTCCCTCCTAAGTATTAGTATAAGTACTCATTATCTGAAATTTAAATTTTGACTGGGTGTCCTGTATTTTATCTGACAACACTATCCCTTGTTGCAAGCTAACAAGGCTTCATAACTTTTTTCTGGCAACAACCAGTCATTGGGAGGGAGAGAGACCTGTGGCTATGCAATTCTCTTCAGCTGAGGTCAATGTCTGCAAAACCTCCAGCCAATAGCCTTTAACCACCAAACTCCCAGCACCTAGGCGAATGAGTTCTTCAGTTCTGAAGGAAGAGAGAGATGGGCAATGCACCAGTGTTTCCACTTCGCCATAGTAGTAAATCTAGCAAAAGATGTGCAAGGTGTCTACATAGAAAATTGTAGAAAAATTTGGAGACAAAACTCATAAAACTTAAATAAACAGAGGGACATTGCATGTTCATGGATTGGAAGGCTTGATACTATGAAAATGTCAATCGTTCCTAAATAGATCTATAAATCAATGAAAATTTCAGCAGGTACTTTTTTGTGGAAAAATGATAACCTAATTCTAAAATGTATTTAGAAATCCAAAGGACCATAAATAGCCAGGAAAATATTAAAGAGGAACAAATTTGGATGAACTAAACTAACCTGATTTTAAATTTTACTATGAAGTTACAACAATCAAGGTTGTGTGGTATTGCCATAAAGACAGACAAGTAGATCAATCAAGCGGATAGAGAGTATCCACACTATTGGAGCACTGATTTATGACAAAGGTGGCATTCAGTTAAGGGTAGTTATTTTCAATAAATGGTGTGAGATAATTCGGTTATCTATATTGAATATAAAATTTGACCTCTATCATAATATAGACACAAAAATCACTTCTAGATATATTTTGATCTAAATGTGAAAGGTAACATAATAAAGCTTCTAAAAGATAATATGAGAATATCTTCCTGAAATTTAGGGTAGACAAACATTTTTCACGCTCCAAAAACTCAAAAACATTAGCAATAAAGGAAATGATTGATAAATTTCCTAATTTATATTAGGAAGAGTATGCATCAACAGTCAACATTAAACTACTCATCAATAAAAAGAAACAAACTACCGATAAAACATGGATGAATCTAAAAGACTTTGCGTTGAGCAAAGAACAAAGAAAAGAGAAAGGAAACACAACATACCATATAATTCCTTTGATGTGAATCTCTAGAAAAGACAGATCTAATGTATAGCAACAGAAAGTAGACCACTGTTTGGGTGAAGCTAGGAGTAGGGGATTGAGATTGACTGAGGAGGCAGAAGATAAAATTTTGAAGTGTTAAAAATGTTCTATACCTTGATTTTGGTGGTATTTATATATTCTAAAACTCATTGAGCAGTATAGTTAAAAATGGGTATATTTTATTTTACGTATTCTATTGTACTTGTTGTATATAAGTTAAACTTCAATAAATTGGACTTTTTAAAAAGGTACTATTAAGAGAGCAAAGAAACAAGCCACAAAGTGAGGGACAGTATTTGTAACACTTAAAACTTTCATAGCGGCCGGGCGCGGTGGCTCAAGCCTGTAATCCCAGCACTTTGGGAGGCCGAGATGGGCGGATCATGAGGTCAGGAGATCGAGACCATCCTGGCTAACATGGTGAAACCCCCGTCTCTACTAAAAATACAAAAAACTAGCTGGGCGAGGTGGTGGGCGCCTGTAGTCCCAGCTACTCGGGAAGCTGAGGCAGGAGAATGGCGTAAACCCGGGAGGCGGAGCTTGCAGTGAGCTGAGATCCGGCCACTGCACTCCAGCCTGGACAACAGAGTGAGACACCGTCTCAAAAAAAAAAAAAAAAACTTTCATAGCTCATTTCTAGGTTATATAAAGAATTCCTACAAATCAATATGAAAAAGATGAACTACTTAAAAGAAAACTGACAAGCAACTAGAGAAAAACGTCACAAAAAAATTAAAAGTTGCAAGTGACAATGTTCTGCATAGAAAAATTCAAGTTAAATCACAGTAAGTTACCACTATATGCCTATGAGGATGGCCAAAATAATAACAACAGCAAATGATGATACCAAGTGTTCACAGTGCTCTCATATACTACTGGTGGGAGTATAAATTGGTAAAACACTTCAGGAGACTGGCAATGTGCACCAAAGTTGAATGTACACATACATACACGGCTCACCTATTCTACTTCTAGATATATACCCAACAGTAATGTGTACATGAGTTACACTAAAAATATGTACAAGAATGTCCATAGTTGAGAGTTTCATTTATGCTTAGGATACAGAAAAACAGAAGAGTAAATTGTTTCCACCCTTACAGTGAGAAGATGGGGAATCTACAAAATAACTTTTCTTGAGCCTGTCAGAGCGTTAAGGTTGCAAGACAACCAAATAATTTCTCAAAAGAGTGACAAGTGTCTCCAAGGAAAGATACAACATAGAAATTTTTCATCTTTGGCAGAGCACACGAGAAAAGGTACCACCACATATACAGGCAAGATGAAATAAGCTAAAATTTTATCCAATTCTTAAAGGCAACTATGAGTGAAAGAGTCAATTTGGGAGAACTAAAAGTTTTAGATACAAGAAGAACTCAGCCTTATCACAAACTCTCTTCCAGGGAAGTCTCCAGGTGCTTGTGAAGAAGACTGGGGGCAAAGTAGGAGACCAGGAAAGGAGAGAAACTTCTTTCCTTAGTAGTGCAGTATGTGATTGGCTGCTGCTGGCAGATAGGAGAGAAGCTCAGTTGCTTCCCAGGATCCTTCTTTTCTACAATATGAAGGTTGAGCTATTGGTGGAGGGGCAACACATCCTTCCTCCCCAAAAGCCCAGGCAAAATCTCACTGCTTCTGGGACAGGAATAGAAGAAAAATCCTCAAGGGCAGGTATAGAATATGCTCTTACCCTCAGGACACTGCATAGTAACATTGTTTGTAATAGCCCAAAACTGGAAACAGCTGTAATGTCCATCAACAGTAGAAGTGATTAATTAACTGTGCTATAGCCGTCCAACAGGATATTATACAGCAAAGAAAATAAATGGATACTGCTACACTAAATAATGTACATGAACCAAGCAAATATTTTGAGCAAAAGAAACCAAGTACACTAGAACATATGCTGTATAATTCAATTAAAAAAATTAAAAAACAAACCAGACAAATCTGTGCTGTTAGAAGTCAGGAGAGTGGTTACCAGTGAGAAGGAAGAATGAGATAGTGATTGGAAAGATCAAGGAGTCTTCTGCAGTGCTGTAAATTTTTTAAAATTTTTGATTAGTTACATGGGTCTGTTCACTTTGTGATGATTTGTTAAGATGTACACTTATCATTTGTATACTTTTATGTTGCATATTATACCTCAAATAATAGCAGTTTATTTTAAAAATTTAAAAACATATATATGTAACTCACTTAGAGGCATCTTGTCCATGGAGCTAAAAGTACACAAAATCGAAGAAGCTTAAAAACATAAAATAAAGAGTATGCATATTATTGTTTTTCCCATACCTTGTGAATTAGGATCTAAATATTTCATGCCAAATTTTAATTTCTGATATAGATGGTTTCAAAGTGCCATTAAATGGTGTGACAGATGAATAGAGAGATGGACATGAGAATGATTAAACATAGATAAGTCAGTAATTTTATTTTACGGTTGAAAACAATTTGACAAAAATAGAATGTATCTGAGAAGGAGAAATTAACCCTAATCAAATGAAGTTGGTATTCTAAAGTTCAAGTCATTACACATTAGATGGCACGTTTGGGGAACATCTTGTCCTACTTCTATATATAAATAGATGTTCTGCTTTTAAGACTTCAGTTTAATGTACTTTGTGGAAATTAACTTTGAGAAGAGAAGGTGTTGGTTCACCAGTAAAGGCAGAACTTAGAAAAGATGTTTCTTATCAAGGTTGATTTGTTTTCTTAACAGGTCTTCCATCAGAATACTGCTTTCTGTAACAGTAATGAGAGGATAGACTGCATCATAGTAAGATTTAGAATGGATGATGGGTGTGTCTTTCTTTTGAAGAGAAAGCAATTGAAGAGTGACATTGACAGGAGATATGCAAAAGAAGAACTGGTATGACACTCCAACTACAGATGTGTTTTAAGAAATAATGCCACTGAAAATTAAGAATCTGGTAATTGATTTTCTTAAAACTGTGTCTAAATATCCCTTGAAATATCTTCATGTACCCTCAAAGGTACTCACATTCCAGGCTGAAAACTATCTTCGAAAGCAAGTGTACCTCTGCACCCCTGTCTTGTGAATTGCCATTGTCACCAGAACCATGGAGCTTAGAAATCATGATTGATTCACTTGGGCCCTGCAGATCCAGGACCAATATGAAATATACCTGAACAGTTTCAAGGGAATTAGGACCAATTCTGGGTGCAGTCCTATCTGGGAGGCAGAGCAGGGAACATGATGACCTCAGAGCAATGCTTCAGCTCTGACATTTGTTGCTTCTCTTTTTCCTACTCCTCAATTAGAAATCAATGCTATAAACTCTGCCTATACCCCAAGAGGAGTGAAAGTGTACAAGGGTGCCCTCAAAGAAAGAAAGGAATGCTTCTCAGTGATGATAAGTGTTGTGCAACAACTTTGGATGTGGATCTTCTACTTAAAATAACACCTACCATATGAACCTTTCAGCATGCAAACAACAAGCTGAAGATGCATGGAGCAAGGCGAATGCTTGCTCTTCTCAAAATTCAGGGACAATGGTGCCTTTCCCTTCCTTGTAAAAAGCAACCTGACAGGTGGCAGCTTGCATTTCACACTGATTTTCAAAATATTTGCATATGAATTATGCAGATAAAAAAGTCTTCTCACCCTTGTAAGAATGGATTATTGTTTGGCTGGGGTTAATAATCATTATATTAGCCTGGAAGAAATGATAAATATGTATAACCAAGTAACCTCTTGAGGTTTAAATATCACATGAAAGATGTAGCTGTTGTCGCTGTGAGAGGAATGCAAAATGGGACATAGTCCAGAGAACAAAGACTCTATACTCCCAGTCCTCTTTCAGGAGGCTTCTGGGGGCAGGGGCTGCTGCTACGATCACTCCACAAAAAAGAGGCAGAGAGGGTTAGTCTCTGGTCAAATGATAGGTTTTTGTCTATTAATGTTGTGGCCCCCCAGGGTCCAATTCTTGGTTCTTTTCTCTATCTTTACACCATCCTTGATAATCTTACTTAGTTTCATGGCTTTCACATCTGCGCCCCATACCACTCTCCAAACTTGACTCATATAACCAACTGCCTTAATGATATCTTCAGTTGAATGTCTAATACACATTTAAAAATACACATTTAAAACCAAGTTCAAAACTTAACTCCCAACCCATACACAACGTTCCTCATGTCAACTGTTGGCAACTCCATACACCCTATTTCTCAAGTCAAAAACCTTAGAGGTCTCTCATCTCAGAGTCACTCTTGCAGCCACATTCAATCCATCAGGAAATCCTGCTGGCTCTGCCTTCAAAAAATACCCAGAATCTATCCATTTCTTAACACGTTCATTTCTACCATGCTGGTTTTGACCACCATTGTAGTTGCCTCAATTACTGCAATAGACTCCTAGCTGGTCTTCTAGCTTCTAGCCAAAGGAATAACATTAAAGCATAAGTCAGATTTGCTCTGCTCAAAACCCCTAAGCACCTCAAATTGTGCTTCCACATAGTGGGCACTCTAAATATCTGCTAATAAAAAGTAGATTTGTCTTATTTTTCTCTTCCAAAAAACTCAAGGGTTCCTTTCCCCCCCTTCTTCTGCCCCACCTCCCCAGTATAGGGATCTCATTCATTCATTCATTCATTCATTCAACAAGCACTTATTTATTGAATTCCTACTATGTGCTGTGAAGGCCTAAGGTAAGGACTCCACTGCCCAGACATTATGAAAGATTCTGAATGGGAATTCCATAGTCTTCCACAGATGGTCTGAGGTTTAATTCCATTACTATTTGGAAGTCCTTGGATAGTCCAAGTCTGCGGGGGAGAGACGTACCCTCAGGAAAGGTATCTCTTAGTACAGAATGAGAAAGTAGCACCTATCACAATTTAAGCTATACCCTAATGCCAAAAGATTGTAAAATGTCTTTACCTGGAGTGAATACTCTGTAGTGCTCTGCCTGTGGTTCCATACATGGGGCCTAAAGCTACATAAGTAGGGCTTCTGGTGCCCAGGATAATTTCAGGAGACAGCTCAGGCAGGGGCTGCCACCAGCCCTCATCATTTCTCACATGTTCTTGCTGTCACAAAGTATATGTAGGTACATTGCATGCTGGCCAAAAAGAATATGGGCAAGAGGCACTCTAGGTCTCTGGAAGATCAGAATAAGTTTGCAGATGCACTCTAAGTGCCATGTGCACACATACTCCAAGTACTTGTAGTATACAATTCATCCCCATACTCTTGAAAACTGGTTATTGGGACCACATACATCAATATCTGGTTATTATTGATCAGTGAATTATAATAATACCTTATTTATCAATTTGGTCCACAAAAGAGAATCTTCCCAGTCACTAAGGCTTATCCCCTAAAGTGTCAAAATGGAAATAACCACTCTAGCTTGTCAATTCATAAGCTTTGAAGAGGCCTCTGAGTTTATTTACTCTAAGTTCTTTATGTTGTCTAGCCCAAGATTTTATAGCCTTGGTACTATTGACATTTGGTGCCGAATAATTCATTGTTGAAGGAAAAGGGTTATCTTATGCATTGTCGGATGTTTAGCAGCATCCCTAGCCTGTGTCCACTAGATGTCAGTAACCCCCTCCCAGAAGTGACAACCAACATGTCTCCAGACATTGCCCAAGTATCCTGGGTAGGGGTGGGGGCTGAAATCCCTGATATTGAGAACCAATTATCTAGTTCAAATTTATTTTACAATTGAGGAAAATGAATTTGATTTCAAGGCTAGTTTGTGCTTAAATAGTGACTACCAAAGGAAATGGCACTACCGTCATCTATTAATTAATACTTTATGTCCATGCCAGCAAATTTGGCATTATCTCTGATTCTTCTTTCTCCCTCACCAGACGTTCACAATGTTCTGTCAACGGCATGTTCAAAATATTTTTCAAATCCACCTTCTCTTCATCAACACACCCACTGCCTTAGACCAGGCTATTATTTTCTTTCACCTGGATCACTAAAACAGCCACCCAACCATACTACCTGTCTCTAGTCTTGCCCCTTCTAATCTATTCTCCACACTGTAGTCAGAGTAAACATTTTAAAATATAAATTTAATTCATGTTACTCAGTAAGTTTATACCTTTCAATGGCATCCTACTGTCTTCATGAAAAATGTCCAACATCTTAACCAGTTAACTGGTATTTGTTTATATTTCCCTTACCACCAAACTACTAGCATTTTCACAAACATGCCAAATTTTTCATTTTCAGACTAGAATATATGATACGCTCTATCCGTAGAATGCCTCAATCCAACTTAATTTTGTCTGGATAACTTATTAACTTAGACATCATATCCTGCAGGAAGTCTTCCCTGAATGTCCAGGTTAAGTGTCCCTTCCTGTGTAGTGTCTCAGCACCCTGTTAATCCCTTGATCACTCTATGTTTTAATTGCTCATTCCCTTGTCAGTTTCTTCCACTAGAATGTGATCTCCACCATGACAGGGACTATGTCTTTTATACCATTGGATCCCCAGTACCTGGCATATAGCAGAGTGCTTAGTTCATATTTGATGAATAAAATAATCAATGGAAGAAACTTGGGATTTTTTGAGTTTCAGCATATTGTTTACTTTCACATGCTGCCTCCTTATAAAATTAAAAGTATAAAAACAAAAAACTTGTGATAGAGATTTAGGCTTCCTAAAACAGAAGTTATCTAATATAGTTTAGAAGTTTTTTTCCTGATGACTTAATGCCATCATTAAGCACAGTGTGGTGCTTTCAAGCAATAATGCCTTTAAGAACGAATAGTACAGGTATTATTATTTTCTCTAGTACTCACAAGTCTTGAACAGTTGAAGTTTTCTTTTCTTGGGTCTTTTTAGTTATCAGTTTCAACTCATGCGTCATTTCTTGCAGCTATCATCATGATTGACACTAATAACCTAGCAATAGGAGTGGGGAAGTTTGATGCTCTGTTCTCTTTCTATTTTTCTGTTTCTAAACTTCTATTTACAGGGGAAGGAAGTGGCCAATTATGTTAGAACTGTTTACGGAATTAAACTATATTGGCAAAGGATGAAGATGGAGAGGTGTATTTTTTGCCCTGTGTAAAGGACACGAGCTTTAGGGCATGTAGCAGCTATTTTGACCATTAGTAGCTCTTTGTACAGCTTCCTTGCTTTTCAGCTGTGCTCCAGGTGGGAGAAGCTTCCTCCAAGGTAACTGTCTATCATTTTCATTATCCCTGTAGCAGAGAGCCCATGCCTTGTTTGCTGAGATCAGAATGTACCTCCCAGGATTCTATTACAGGGCTGGTCAAAGCTGCCTTAGACTGGGCCTCCAGTCTTGACTTGACATTTGCCACTTCTGAGCACAACGAAGGAAGAAAGACTGTGATCATTTTTATCAAGTACACATAGAGAAAACAGTTACTTATTTATTGTCTGTGCTTGCTGCAAACACAAACATATTTGATGTTTGCACAAATTTGTGGAGTGTGGATACAAAAAAATAGGGGGCTACCTGCAAAAGAAGAATTTGGCAGACAAGGACACGTGAGGAATGTATGTCAGAAAGCCTGGAAAGGCAGCCTAGCATATTCATAAAATAAGCCATTCAATAAACAAATACTTAACCCCAAAGAGCAGAACAGTTGTCCAGGTGGAGAAACTGAATTACATGAGCACACATTCTGCCATAAACTGCATCACGTTTCATCTCTCCCTGTGGGCAGCTTCTAGGCAGGGAGGGGACTAGGGCACATACAGAGCTTGTGAGGAACCACCTGCCAATGCATGTATTTGAGTGTATGATCTGTGTAGCATATGTCAGGCTTGTACATAATGATGGTGATGATGGTGATTATACTAATTATTACTTTATCTTTCCTGAACATTTCTACTTTTCAGAGTACTTTCACATCAATTATTTCCTTTTAGTCAAATGTAAACAAAGGCATAGCAAAAATAAGGGACTTACTTAAGGTCCCACAGTCAGAGCAGGGCAGAGCTGAACTAAAGCTCAGATCTGCTAATGTGCATTTGCCTTCCATCCAATCACACTGCCTCAGCTGTCATAACTTACTGATATTAATGGCCAAATGAGAGATGACTTTCTGGCTCCCCCAGGAAGTTGACAATGCCCATGGGCTACTATAAGCCACAGCTCAAAGCAGAATCTAAGTTTTCAGGAGGACATCTGAAGTGAAGGAAAAAAGTAAGGTCTTTAATTCAGTAAGTGCTCTTCGCCAGAGACAGAAACTTCCCAGAGACAGAACAACCAGAGAAGCCCACCCAGTAGCATTGACTGGGATCAAAAGGGGCACTTGGCATGAATACGCAGGGTGGGAGGACCTTAACTGGAGTTCAGTTGACTGGGTAAAGATAGCAATGATTAAGAGAATGGAGTAAGACCTTTTGCCAAGTGCATGAAGTTGGGCCCATTGCCTATGTGGGCAGGCAGCATGGGATTACAGAAAGAGCACAGGAGTGAAAGGCAGAAGATCTAGGTCAAGAATCAGAGGCATTCAAGTCAGAAGGGCTATTAAAGAACAAATTTGCCTGTGTGTGGGTTGGATAGATCTTCTATATCATCATCAGGTTCTCTGGGTAACTCTTTCTAGTTTGTGTCACGTGATCCTCCTAGGGAATCTACAAACTTCTTTTATCTAAGTAACTTGGCCAAAATGTATTCCACTTTGGTGGTTTGAAAACCCAAATCTATGACCCTTACATAACTGAGTCTCTCTTAGCCAGAGGAATGGCACTAGTAGAAATAAGTTGAGTTTCTGACCCCAGGTGATCTGGGAAAGCTTTTATGAAATGATTGACTTCTTACAGCTCTTAAGATTAAGTATAAGTACATTAACATGACTCTTCATGATCTGGCCCCTGCTTATCTCTCCAACCTAATCTCTCATTCTTTGTGTCTTGCAGCGTGTGTTCTAACCAGACTACTTTGCCTTCCAGTTCCCTGAAAGTGCCAACATGTTTGGCCTCCGGACTTTTGTACATGTTGTTTCTTCTGCCTGGAACTCTCTTTCTACCCCCACCATGTCCACATGGTATACTTCTACTGATCCTTCAGGCATCAACTTAGATGTATATTCCTCTGAAAGGCTTTCTTTTTCCCTTTTAAAGACTGGATTAGGCACCTACTCCATGCTCCTTTACACAATTGACTACCCACCATCTTATATTCTATCACACTAATTGCAATTACAAAAATTCTTCACCAGACTGTAAGCTGCATTAGGGGCTCTGTCACTATGGTTTACCTGTACCTACCACAGTGCGTAACACACTCTAAATATGCACTAAATATTTGTTGAATTGAATTAATATCAGCAATAACTTGAATTCAGAAAATGTATTGTGTCAAAAACGTTCATGGTGGTAGGATATTAACCAGTCCATACCAATGGAAAATCCAGACTTTGTTTAACCTAGTTCATTATATTTTCCCTATCTGCTGGTCATTTTAGTATTTCTGTTTCTTCATCTTGCTCTTACCTCTCAATATCACTTCTGCTCTCTATTACTTCCCAACCTCTAGACCTATAGCTGCTCAGAGTTACCATTCCTCCTTTTCTTCTCGGCAATGCTCCATGCTTTGGGATTGATCTTTATTGCCTGTACTCCCCATGACCATCACCACCCCCACCAGTCAAAAAAGATCCATCATAGTTTCCCAGATCTCAGTGAGATGTTATGATGAAATGTAGTTCTAAGTTACTAAATTGTACCAGGATTCTGAGGCTTAATCCAACAATTGGTTTGAGTCTTAGGACTTTCAGAATGGTCATATATAGTCAATTCCTGAAGCCTCGATGCCTTAATCAGGAGAAATAAATCTGGGATACTGGAATTTCAGTCAGACTTCATGTTTATGAATGGGTTCTCATGGAGAGTAGAGGGTGTGTTGTGGAGGGGGTACCTCCAAACCACACAATCACCTAAGCAATGGCCTCTATGGTCTCACTGTAGTTACATTATTGGGCTAGGGAATCCACAGAAGAAAAATATCCAAGTCATTTACTTCTTTGAGAGGAATTCAGAACATCTGCTAAAATTAACTCTGCAGCTATTAGATAAAGTAGATTCCCATTACCCATGTTCTTCCCATTCCATTATATTCAACAAGTCCTGACTAAGTGACTCCCTATGATACACATAGTATTGCGTGATGGGAACACTTTGGTTGACACTAATGCTTCTGAAACAACAGATATTTCGTGCTCCTATAATGGTTAACTAAAGCAAAGAGCCTTACTAATCAGAAATGATTTTGCTCCCTTCTTTCCTCATCCATCCCTCCAAAAATCTCATCCCCACATCACAGCCTCTGGGTCACCATCTGGCTATGTATCTCACTGTGGTCACATCCTCAATGTCCTGCTTATGATCAGTCCTCGAGCTGTTGAAAAGTTGTGTTTAATATGGAGAGTGCGTCATATTTATGTCAATGGTGCTGAAGGTTATGGTGCTTCAGATAATAAGCTTTTATTTAAAAAAAAATAGTAGCAAAAACAGGAGCATCTTAAATTAAAGGGCATTTCACAGAGTGTAATTGAACAGGGAATAGGTGTCTATTTTTGTAGAAAAGCTGTGATTCAACTACTGTCTCTTGCTTATATTTTCCAAATGGTTACACTCTAGATGGAAAAATCAGAAGCTTACTACTGGTCCTTCTCTTGGCATAAGTATGAGTATGCAAGACTCTCTGCCTCTGTGTTCAACTGGCAAACTGCTATGGACTCTTGGATGTGATATCAGAATAAGCACGGAGTTTATCTCACAAGTGACCCTACCATTCCCCAAATAATTTCCCTCTTGCCCTTAATTTAAAAGCAGTTGTCCTCTGGGCCTTAATGTCAATGCAGATAGCACTTTCCCCTGGAGACCCTCCAACCATTTAATAGGAAGAAATGATTATGTATGTCTTCGTTTCCCTGCAGATAGGAAGGGTCACAGAAATTTGCTGGTTCACTTCCAAGTCATGCTGTCTGACATGAACTGGGCTTTTGCTGACAATCAGCGAGTCTCCCATTGTTTTTAATTGACTTTCAAGTGTTCCCATTACAAAGGCTGTTTCAGAACTGATCTCTGCTTAAGTCTGAAACTCTCTTCTTCTCCTACCTTTTCTGATCAGATAACTTTGCCTCCTCCGTGGGAAAAGAGAAAGGGGAACTGCGTATTGAAATAAGAGAAGGGAGGGAAGGCCACTCACAGAGCACGCTTTGTGCTTTTTCCATACAAACTTGGGGAAGATACAGCTTAGACCTTGGGATGGTATTTCTGCAGGTTAGGGGCAGGGTCTGATATGTCACAGGATAACAAATCATCTTGATTTGCACAAGACTGAAGGATTTCCTAGGACATGAACTTTCACTGATAAAATCAGAATAGTCCAGGAAAACCAGGATGGTTGACTACCCTAGATGTGGGTAAGGAACTGAGAGAGTCTGTTGGGAAGGGGACTGTAATAGTCACCTTAGTCTGTGTGGACCCTCAAGCTATGTTTGTTGTCATGAACCTTATCCAAAACTTGCCTCAACAGAAGCTTCCCCTGTCCACCTCTGTAATCTCATTTATTACTGCTCTCTCCATTGGTCATTTTGCTCCAGCTGCACTGTACTTTCTTTTTCTCAAACACCACAAGCTTATCCATACTGAGGCTGTTCCCTCTGCCTGAAAACAGTCTTTCTTCAGATGATAGTCTTCTTCACATGAAGATCTGAATAAAGACAACATTAAAGAGACTTTCTTTAACCATTCATTGTAAAATGGATGGTTAGGAAACCTCTACTTTTGCCCAGTTTCTAACATGTTATTCTCTTTTCTTCATAGTCTTTAGCATTACCACAATTGATCTTATTAATCTGTTTACTTGTTTATTGTGTATCTCCACCACTACATGAAAGCTCTATAATAGGGGGAACCACACCTTTCTTGTTCATTGCTCTATGTCCAGCATCCAGAAGAGTAGCAAGAGCTCAGTATCTATCCATGGCATGAATGAACAAATTCAAGTGCTGGTGCACTGCAAGACCCATGGCTTTGCTGAGAACATTACAGAAGTATTAGCTGAGATATTGTAGCTGTCATTTCAGGGTCATATCTGAATAACTTCTTAGAAGAATATTTGCATAAAAGGTATCTGAATAGGAGTATGTCTTGCAAATATTCCCTGGATCTTTGATAATACCTATGAAGGGGAAAAGTGAGTCTATAAACATTTGGGAGTGGCATCTATTATTGGTAGAAGCAGATTGTTGAAGCTGAATAATAGGGAAAGAAAGAAAGAATTTAGTCAATTCTGATTGAATGGCCATCCTCTTTTGCTGAAATCGTAGTCGTCAAGAAGGTGTGTAAAGCCTCCTATTTGGGGATAAAACCTCGTGATACTAGAATTTTCAATTAACCAAAATGAGCCACTATAACTAAATGGGAGAGCAAGCAAGCAAGTGAGCAAGCAAGAAAAGAAGAGATCAAGGAGTTAAGGTCTTCACACATTCACGAGACCAGAACTCTTCTCATGGAGGACATTCCATGAGATTGTCCAGACTTGGCAGAGGAATCTCTCCCTTGGATAGAAAAGATGGAGGGTGTAGAGGTTGCATTGCAGAGGGGAGGGGAAAGAAAGAAACCCCATAAAGTCCATGGGGTCACTTTTAGCAAACTCTTGGAACCGCCTTTGAAAAGGAAGTTGTCAAATTATAATCCTAACATAGCCTAGAATTCTCAGTCTTGAAATAAAAAGGATGAAAAGCATGTTTGACTTTTTAGAGATTAAAACCAACAAGTAAACTGTAAAAGTTATCTATCCCCACGGGTAAGATTAGGAGGCAGTGGGAGTAAGAACCATGGAATGACTAAAAACAGGGAGCCTAGGAACAAGAACAGGAGTAGAGAGACTGTTAGTTGAATTCTTCTAAAGCTATCAACTAAAACTGTTGCTAATTGTGTATATGTGTGTGTATGTTTGTGGTAGCATATAACACATGTGCTTTTCCCCCAATTGTAATAGCAACTTATCTGGGGAAGAATTTTGTCCTTAGAGAAAGAAATACCTGTGCAATTGGGAAAATAAACTCTCAGGCAAATTTTGGATTTAGTTTTTGCGTAAGGTTGTATGTGTGTATGTGTTTAAGTGCTATGAATGTTTTCTTTCTTTGCTATGTGAAGTGCTATGAATGTGTCCTTTCTTTGTCTTGGCTAACTCAAAGTTGATTTGATTTAAAAGAATGAAACTTTTTTTCTTTTTTTTTCTGTTTCTATTCTGTAACACAAAGAGTACTCTGCCTCCCTAGGCCATAAATAACTCCAGAGACCTTGGAATATGACATACGATTATGAATTGAGTTTCATAACTCTCTTAAATGACTCATTGTGACTATCAGGTTTAATGAAATGCTGCTTCTCCATTTTTTTTCAGAAGCATACAGTAGGAAAGATGCCACAACATTACTGAGAGCAATGGAATGATAAACTAGCTTGCCAAAATATTCTTGTGAATAAGAGGCCAAAGAAAAATGGTGAAATGAGTTTTCGAAAAAGAATCAAACAACAGAAGGCAGGCATATGTAGTGATATAGTATGATGATAGAAGAAGGAGGACAAAAAGTTCAAAGACCTGTCAAGTGAATATAAACAGAGTCAAAGTAAAAAGAAAAATAAACGCTAGATATGTTATGTTCTGAAAGAATTCTTAGGACTATTCTGATCTGGGTCCTTTGGTAAGCAATATAAACAATGGTTGCCTGGGGTCTGTGTTGCCTTAGGTTTTCTCAAATTTCTTATTTGTGCTCTATTCTCTTATACTTTAAAATTCCTAAATTACATATCCTTTGTTTGAATCCTTATACTATGAATTTGGGTCTTGATACTGAGCCCATAAACTGAATCTAGGACTTGAAACCTGAGACAGGGAAGGATAAGTGGATCTGGAACTTCAAAAAATTGTTGTGTCTCAAATCCACAATTTGATTTAAAAGGACCTGGAGAAATGGAATCAGTGTTAGAGGAGGTCAAAGGAGAATGAGGTTCAGTAGTAGAACCATATCTGTAAAAGGATGAGTAAGTGATGGGATATCTAAAATGAGACAATGAGGTTCAGACAGTGAGCCTGAGACAGGAGAGGCTTATGTATACAACTCATGTGAAAGAAGAGTTAAAACAGGATGCTTATATAACCAATATTTCATCCTTGCAATTGCTATTATTATGATTATTCTGCATTAAGTATATGTAAGAGCCTCTGGGCCTTTCCATAGTTCTACAAGAACTTCATTCTAATTTAATAAATTACTGCTCCCATTTGAAAAATTGTAGCTTTCAAAATGTCCATTAGTCCTAGTCAGCAGGAGCATATATTGCCTACATCAGAAAACTGTGTGGTGTTGTGGCACCTGGGAAAGTGGCTTCAGGGAACCTACAAACCTGCTTCATTAAAGAGCCTGGATTTCAATGCCTGTCACAACGGGCAGCCAGAGTTAGCCAAGAGAGAATTGTCAGAAGCACCAATTAAGTAAAAAATAATGCTTATTTTTCTTCAATCCCAAGAGATAGGGAAATGAAAGTATAAGGAGTGGAAGACCCATTAGGAATAGAGAAAGAGAGATTACCTACTTCCTAATTGCAATGTTCAAAATATAGCTATCTTTATAATTGAAAGTACTTGAGAAGGTACACAATCTTCCAAGGAGTCATTGTGCAGTGAGGAGGTGGTGAAAAGTAAAGCTATTTCCATTACCTAAGAAATAAAACATTTCTGAATGATAGTTGTCAGAGACTAGGAAGGGTAGTCAGGGGGTGGAAAGTGGGAAATGAATAAGATCGATCATCTGATAGCACAACAGAGTGACTATAATCAGCAATAATTTATTGTGCATTTTAAAATAACTAAAAGAATATAGTTTGATTTTTCATAACAAAAAGTAAGACCAAATGCTTTAAATGATGGATACCCCATTTACCCTGATGTGATTATTATGCATTGTGTGCCTTTATCAAAATATCTCATGTAACCCATAAATATATACACCTATGTACCCCGAAAAAAATTGTTAATGTATCGTCCTAGATTTTTTAAAAAACATATTTAATTAAAAGGTATAGTTCTGAAGGTTTGATATATTACAGACCCACTGTTTTCATTAGCTAAAAATAGACATTTGTTATGTGCCTTTCCAGCAACTGTACTCCCTTCCTCCAGCCACGATGCACTGATTACCCTTTGAGGAATTCATTTCTCTTTGACTTTAAGTCAGTGTAGTTTGGACAGGGTTGATTCTATCACCTAAATCCAGGGATGGGCACCAATAGACCTATCCCCTAACCAAAGGGATTAATTTAAGGATGAGCACTCAATCAAATTCATACCAGTGATGGAGAGTGAAAAGGACTGAGTACAGAAACTACTGGAAAAATTTATGTGTCTTTCCCTAAATATAGTAAGAGTGAGAGATCTGGAATGGCAGCCACCATTTTGCTACTATGATGTGGCAGAGGTTAGAGCTGCCATGTATCCACCATGTGGAATACGAAGATAAAACCAGTACTACCGAAGTCAGAGTAGAAAGATGTAGAGCGACTGGGTTGTCATGACATTGTTTGGCTTGTTATATCAAGCTTTGTTCACCTCTGGAATTGTAAGTTATATGGGCCCTTACATATTTCCTTTATTACATAAATAAAATTAGAGATGTGTTTTCAGTCACTTAAAACATAAAGTTCTATTCTACAAAATGGGCAAATTGACTTTGACTATGTTGTGTCTGTCACTTAAGTGTGACCACCTGTTTCACAGACGCATCCTAGTTTTGGTTGAAAGTGATTTTGTCACTTGAGTCCAGGAGCTGGAGACCAGACTGACCAACCTGGTGAGACCCCATCTCTAAAAAAAAAAAATACATAAGTTAACTGGTCATGGCGGCACATGCCTGTAGTCGCAGTTACTCAGGAGGCTGAGTTGGGAGGATCACCTGAACCCCAGAGGTTGACTCTGCAGTCAGTTGTGATCATGCCACAGCCTGGACAACAGAGTGAGACCCTGCCTCAAAATAAATAAATAAATAAATAAAAAAGAAAGAAAGAAAAAAAAAGAAAATAACTTTGGATGATTCAGTAGAAACCCATTCCTATAACTACAAAGAAAAATTTAAAGCACAAAGCCCATATTCAAGGTATCTGAATAGTATTTATTTTATTAAAAAAGATTGAATTACTGTCTATTACTTTGGGGCTCTGAACATAAGAATCAGTAAATGTTTAAATACTTGCCTTATATTCTTTCTGGTGGTTGCAGTCTGAGAACCTGAGATTAGCATGCATGTCAGTGTTTGAAAGGTCCTTAGCAAGCCTGTCCAGTAAAAGCCCTTTAATTTACACATAGGCAAACTGAGGTAATTAGCCATAACATTAGTAGCCAAACACAATGCTCTGATTATATCAGTGTTGTTTGTACAGCAATATATAAGCCTCTTGCACATATAGATAAGGTACTAGGAAAGTTGCTATCAAAGCAGCATGCTTGATGCTTTAAGCTACACGCTGCCCTTAAAGCTAGGTAGCTATTGGGTTGAGCACAGTACAGATGAGGTTAAGGGCATGGCTTTGATCTTTTTGTTTTAGTTTGATCTTTTTGTTTTGTTTTGATTTTTTGGTTTGTTGTGATCTTATGTACGCCAATGAGGTAAGCATTAGTTATCATTTTGCCCAACATCTTCTTTTCTGGTTAAAGAGTCTATCTCTTCCTGTTGGCTTAATCCCTTCTTCCAGGTACAGAAATAGACAAATGACCCAGGATTGGTCAATAAAAGCACAGTATCTTCCTGGACACAGTGATCGGCTTGGAAGTGAGCAGATGATCCAAATCAGTTGAATCAAAGAAAATTCTGGGAGACTTGGAATCAACACAGATGAGGAGCTCTTTTCTGGTGAAGTAGTTAAGCTAGTAGAAAGTAAGATTAGAGGTACTGAAGGTTTTCTTTATCACTTTGTTGGAAATGGCTTCCAGCACAAATGAAAGCAGAGCAGAGAAATGATAGCGATTTCTAAGGATATCATTTGGATTCTCTGTTCCAGTCAGCCGTACTCCTGAAACTTGTGGATACATAATCTAATATATTTCCCTGCCTTGATTAAACTAGCTTGAACTGTGCTTTCTGTCACCAAAAGAGTACTGACTATGGCAGACTTTTATTTCTCTCACATTTACAGGTGGCATATATAGTAGATATGAATTGCCAACTAGCCAAAGCTTCAGTTTTTGAAATTGTTCACTTAATCTTGGTCCCTGATCAAAGGACAATGGTCATGTTTTGGGTTAAGATGAACATATGATCCAGGGCTTGCCAATCCATAAAATGGGCTAAGATAATTATCTGGACATGGTGACTAAATGAATTAGCTATAAAATCATCTAGAGTTGGGTCAGAGTTGGTGCCATGGCAAGACAAAGTTACTTACAAGCTAAAGCTATAGGAAAGCTGAGAAGCATGTGTAGAGAAAGCTAATCTGTAAAGAGAAAACAGTAGACTAGAAAACATACTCGAAGAAGAGATCATATTACACACACTTCCCCCTGCAAAACAAATAGGATTTAATTGATATAGTATAGTTGCCTATTTTCTACACACAATGTGGTATTCTCTTCACTTCATTTCTTCCAGAACCTTCCCTCTCTCCTTTATCCTTTTAATTACTATCCTTTTTGTGATTTGAACTAGCCTAAGTGGGATTCTATTCTTTGCAACTGATCAACCTTTCACCTAAGAATCCCAGTACTAAGGCAAAGGATGAGGAAAATGCATTACAAATCAATCTGGACTAGAGGAAATACATTCAAAAGCAGAAGACTGTGGGTTGGTCTGTAGCATGAATTTTGAGCATAAAGGAGACGGCTTGCTATGCCTCAATTTCTTGACTCTCAATTTGGAGCCTGAAATCTGTGGACTGGCTTACTTGTGCAGGAGCTAGGGAAAATCTCCCCCACAAGTGTTTATAACAATGTTTAAATTATCATCTCAATTACTCTCTGTGTACACATCAATGAGGACTCTGCATATCAATAAATGAACTCTGTGTGTATTCAGAAGGCTACTGTGGTAACATCAACATTGAGATCCAGTCCTCATTTGATGGGCACCTTCCCAGCTAGTTGTGAATGGCTTAGGGGATTACGTCTGAGATTTAAGGGAAAACAGATGACTCTCATTGTCCTACATGAGGTAAATTTAAACAGTCTGAAAATGAGTGCCCTAAAATGTGATATTATTCTGTTCCTGGTCTGTTCTCCAGCTGTACAGAATAAGCAGACCAAAATGCTCATGAGGAGATAAAAAGATTCAAATATGCATGTAAGGATGGGACCACATGGCCAAAACAGGCTGGCACCTTCTGTGAAATTCAGGTTCACCAACTAACTCAAGGTCATCTTCCAGCCTGCCAGACAAATATCAAATTTATCCTCAGGATCATTCCACCCCAGTGCAGACAAAACTAAACATCCTGGAGTTCTGGCCACATCTTGCTCACCATCTCTCTGTAAGGCTTTTCTGAGGTGGCCCATCCAGCAGCTCAACTCTTGGAGAAGTAGTAAGGGCCCAAAAAGGATGACCTTTGTTGGCATGAAAGAAAAGTTCTAGTCTTTTTCTTTGACCCCAGAGCTTACTCAAACACTCTTCTAGCCTTCTCTCCTTTTCTAACTCAAAATGAGAAAAAGAAAAAATATACATGTCCTAAATACTGATGATATTATGTTCTAGCCTGTCATTCTAATCATTTTGGTAGTTGTCTCTCCTTCCTTACTAGTCCTTCTTCCTTCCTTTTCTTTTGTTCTCTTGCTCGTCTTAGTCTCCATTCCATTTCTTTGAGGGGGATGTTTTTTTTTCTGGATCATTAAAATGAAGTTGTCATTAAAAATGGCTACTTTGCCAAGGTTATATAAGGAATTAACAATTCAAAGTGTTGTTAAAACAACTTAGAAGTAGAGAAAGGAGAGGGGAATAACTTTTTTCCCCCATTGTCAGACAAATAGAACCCAACTTTATTTTTTGTGAAGTCTTGCTTATTTCATCCCAGCTGAAGAAAAGGAACAAACCAGTTCTCAGAGACTTAACAGCAGAAACAGCAGCACTCAAGAAGCATTTACATGAAATAATTCATGTGAAGCATTAACACATTTCCTGGCACATTGTAAGAACATAGAAAGTGTTGATTATTTATATTACCACTATTATTGGTAGTAGTAGTAGTTATTGCTGTTGTCATTGTTTTAGGGGTTCACACTTATAGTTCTGGGCAAAAACCCTTGAAAACTGGACATCTCCAAAGGGTGAACCTCAAAGAGTTTTTGGCACCAGAATCTCAGGCCCTCTTAACGTTCTAAAATGCTTTCACACCTATCATCTTACTTTCCTTCTGTCACAAGATTGGATTTGTCACTGAGGCTCAAAACAAAAAAAGGCAGTGTTCTAGCTGGAATGGTTACTGGAGTAAAATGCTATTGCATTAATGTCATCCATAATCACTGCAGGAAGAAAATGCTAAGAAAGGCAAGATTTTTCTTTTTAAAACACTAAACAACTTATCTTGCAATATTCTAGAGATGCAGAGATTTCCATTTATACCAACACATAAAGACAACTCTTTACATAATGAGCAAAAATTAAGTAATAAACAGCTGTGAAAACCAATTTTATGGGGCCATATTTCTATTTTAATAATAACTTACGTGGCACTAATCATGTGACAGACAGATAAAGGATTTACAAATATTAATCCATTTAATCTTCATAACAACCCAATGAGGTAGGTTAGGTACTATTATATTGCCATCACCATTTTAATGTTGAGAAACCTAAGGCAAAGAGGAGCTAGGCGAATGGTCCACTGTCATGGAGCCAATATGTCGTAGAGCCTGGATTCAAACCCAAGCAGCCTGGCTCCAAGTCCATGTCCCATACTATAATGCTGTGCTGCCTCCCTTATGCAACTGCATCCCCTCAAAAGGCCAATGCTTCCTCAAGTAATTCCCCCTTCTATGCCACAGTCTCTCCAGCTTTAGACTTCTGATACCAAAAGTATGCATACTTTAGTCTATTGCCCTATTTAGGAAACAGAACTGTTGGCCCATGGGAGGCATGAAACAATTCCACAGTTGCCCACAAAAGCTGCAAAGGCAGTAGCCAGAGCCATGAAAATGACTTTACCTTCAATTCTAAGATACTAAATATTTGTATTTTTTGCTGATTAATTTTTACAAATCATTTGTCTTCCCTTTCTGGACATTCTAACCCACAGCACACCAAAACCTCTTCTTGATTAGACAACCAATTTCCTTGTTTAAAGAAAAAAAGGCTTTCCGCTCCATCTTTAACTGGTTATCAAGTGATAAGGAATTCTGAAGCAAAAAGGGGCATGAAATTGGACTCAGAGAAAGGTAAGAATAATGTCAGACACCAAAACAAAGTCACACTCATTCTGTAGGAAGGAAAATCTACAAGCTGGTATCAGAACCCATAATATATTCTTTATAGTTCATTGTATATAAATGTTTAAACTGAATGCAATTCTTTTTTAAGTAGTGTAGTATTTAAGAGCATGGACTCTCAAGCAGACTTCATACATTCAAATCTGAGTGTTACCACCTACTATGTTATCCTAAGCAAGTCATTCAACTTCCTCACTTCTAAAATAAGGATACTAATAGTATGAACTATTATGTGCAGCATGTTGTGAGAATTACAGAAGTAAATATTATATTTAAAGTTCTTCTAAAAGTGTCTGGCAGTGGTAAATGTTTTATATATTAGCTAATAGTAGTGGCAGTATTGAAAAATTACACAGGGAGATATTATCCTCCTTCTTCTATGACCCATAGTCTCCACCACACTATTTATTCAGGACATTGACTTCATTTCACTTCTAATTGCCTTTAACCACTTGATCCTTGGTTTCTTTCCATGGTCAAACAGAAGAAAAGGCACCAACACATATAGTCATGGGTCAGCACATGCACAATTAAGATTTTGCCATATGGAAATTACTTTAAGACACATACAGTCTCTAGGAACACAGTATATACAGATGCTGGGTCTATCTGAAAAGTTGAAAAGCACCACTTTCTGATGGCAACAATCCAATCATGGTAGGTTTCTGTTACTATGAAAAAGATGGTTATGTGGTTTGTTCCTTCTCTCTCTCTCTCTCTCTGTGTGTGTGTGTGTGTGTGTGTGTGTGTGTGTGTGTGTTTGTCTGTTTACTAGTTTGTTGATTTCTTTTTTTATTTTGTGGAAAAAATGAGAAAATGAGACTGAAGAAATATCAAGGATCACCTAAATGATATGAAACACAAAAAACACAAGTTAAGGTTATTCCTTTAATTTGTGGCAATCAAAGTATCGTGATCATATCACTCATCAAGGATAGAGAAAGAGAAGCCTAACTGCTAAAGGAATCAGTTGGGAGTCAACTTAACAAAATTCTAGCATCTGAACTAATTGTGAGGCCATGTCTAATCAGAAATAGAACGTTTAAATAAAAACCGAAGGCCAGGATACAAAAGAAAAAAAGAGTTAATATCAGCTAGTGAGACATATACCAAAGTATCTCTAGGCGTTATTTATGCTTGCTCTGTAAGATTCTACTTAGAATTTCGGAAAGCTATATCTTGATGAAAAGTAAAGTTCTGAAAATATTTCCTGGTTCCTCTCTGTATATTACATAAAATATATGACTTAGCTTTTCATTTATGAGACTGTATGAGGCAAGGGATGTGCTGTGACAATTACTCTAATTACAGGAAAACAATTTGGGGAACAAAGAATCTCTTAGATGCCAAACCTGTAATCTCAATAGTATAAAGTTATAAGAAAAATTATAGTCTGATGTTTGGATAAGGAACTACCCAAAAGTCCTGCAGGACTACCCAGCCTTGTATCTCCATTCCTTCATTAGGTTGGAAACATCTCAATGGAGGTCAGATTCTGTGGCTTTTTTATTTGATGATTGATTAGCCACTCAGTTATATAGCACAAAATTTTACTTTCAGATCTGCCTAAACAGTGCAATTGGTCCTAGTGGCAGTATCTGGTTAAAGGAATAGAAGGTCTCAGAGTTCCTGTTCCACATCTCACCTCAGCTACTGATTTGCCAAAGATGTTTTCTTAACTGTATCTCAGTCCACCTGGATTTTGTGGTCTGCTTTTCTCTAGGCTTGAACCTTGGAATAATTGGTGAGTAAGTCAAGTTTGACTCCTGTACTATCTTTGTGTATCTTTTCTTATCCGCACCTAGCCAGACCATTCTTATCCTTTCAGAACTTAAGTTCAAGTTGCCCTTTCCTGGCTTAGAGTTTCTCGACCACTCCGGAAGGAAGAAATGATTTCTCCCCTTTTGCAACTCCTATAGCATATCATATATTTGTCATGCTTTTCACAGTTAGCATATGCCTTGATGATGATCGTGATGGTATATGTAGAAGACAAAAATTGTTGAGTGTGTCTTGTACTTGAAGCTCTTCATGAATTATCTCACTCCTCACCTCTTCCTTTTGAGGTAGGTTCTTGTTATCTCTATTTGGAGAGGAAGAAATGGGCTCAGAGCATTTAAGTCACTTTTCTTTAGTCATATAACTAATAAATGGCAAAACCAGACTTCAGACAGGTTTTTATCTGTCTCTAGCTTTTCTCTACTGTTTTTCAGAGTGTAGTTCATAGACAACAAGCACTAAAATCACCCAAATATAGGTTGCTGAAGTTTTACCTCAAACTTTCTGGAGAACAATTTCTGAGAAGTGACTCTGGAAACTCAATATCTTCCAGTGGTTCAGATGTCTATTGAACTTGGTGAGAATCTCTGTACTAAAAACTACTAGTAGCAACTCCCTTGCATTTGTGTAGGTTCTCATGCTCATGATGACCTTTAACATCTATATATCTATATGTAAACCTTACATGGGTTTACGTCTTGTGTCTCCTAACTAAAGTTTAAGACACATGGTTTCTACTGCATGGCCTCCTCACAGCATACCTCAGTGCTTTACACACATCCAAAGTATTCAGTAAGCCCGTTCCTTCATTGTGATTGCCAAATGGTATGTGCTGCTTCAGAGAAGACACCAATCTGTATTTCATACTAAAGGGGGATATTCTCAATCCCTGAACCCCAGCCATTCTTTGTAACTCCAATTTCAAGCATTTTTGTGTTGTGCCTTTTCCATTAAAAATGGGGTGTCACGAGGGCATGACTTTTTGGTCTTCACAGGAAAAACAGCTTTTGAGTCCATTGATAAGATGTTCCTTCCTTTCCTGTATGCCCTTCCCTCATCATTGGCTCCTTGCCATCATCTCCCAGGGATAAATGTGCTTATAGAAGAAATTGAAGACAATGGTATACAAATGCATGCTGGGATGCGTTGTGAGATTATAGATAGGGGGAGTATGTCTTTGGCCACAGCAAGGAAACTAAAATGATGACCACAGTCACAACATTTTTGTCAGAAAATTTTACGTAAAATAAGGTATTTTTAAAATTATAAAAATACAACATAATCATTATAAATTGTTTAAAAAATAGAGAAAAGTTACCCCCATTATTCAAACAAAATCTTTGTCAATATTTTTATATATAGTTGTTCAGTCATTTTTTTCTATGCATGTATGTGTGTGTGTGTGCATATGTGAGAGAGAGACACACACATATGTATTTTTTTTTAACAGAACAATATTGTATATAAGCTTTTGGATCTTGACTTTTATCCTAATGATAAATCATCATAAACATGCCTTTTCATTAAATCTCCTTCTTCAAATATAGATGTTGGAAAACCTGGTAAAGTGTTTAAATCAAATTCCTGTCTTGGTTTAAAAAAGTCTAATGACTATCATGCCTGGTTCAGGGAATCTTGAAAAATAAGGCAAGCAAAAACAGGCCAGAACAAGGGGTCAAGTTGGGATGGTGAGCTTGTGGCTAGTAATCTGGCTAGAGGCCCATTGGGGACCCTATTCCCACATCAAAGTAAGTAATAAGGATGATGCTGGGAACAGTACCTGAGGGATCGGAAGAAACAGAAAAGAGCATAGGCAAAGTTCCGAACTCCAGTATATAAGCTGAGGACAACACTCAGAGAGGTCCAGATTAGTTGGAGGTCAAGCATAGGTAGAGGTATAGGTCAGGGATCAAGGCCCAGAAGGCTAAAGGTAAGTAGGAGGGCAGCATAGAGTCTGAGTGTACAAATAAGTCCTGGTTGGGGATTCCAGACAGGGATTAAACACATTGTGGGAAAACACAGGGAAACTGAGCACAGGAATTGAGGATCTGTACCACCCGGAGTATATCAGCACAATAGTGTGACAACCAGTCCCAGGAAAGGAGCTGTTTGGATATCAGCAGTCTTAGTGAAGGCAAATAAGGGTACAGTAAGAACTCTATATAGTCCGGGAATTGAACTCAAGGAATTGTAATCCGAGGTGTCCCGAGAGTTCTAACAGTGACAGCCAGAGAAGCTCTCCTTGCTGATTGAGAACAAGAGCACTCATGTCATCATCTCTGGAGCCATCAGCAATCAATAGCCAACAAGGGACATAAGGGAAGTATAAGAGGCTAGGCTGGGGGTGACCTATGGGCAGACCACCCCTTGCATGGTGATATGGTTTGGCTGTGTCCCCACCCAAATTTCACCTTGAATTGAAATAATCCCTATGTCTCCAGGGCAGGGCTGGGTGGAGATAATTGAATCACGGGGGTGGTTTCTCCCATACTGTTCTTGTGGTAGTGAGTAAGTCTCACGGGTTCTGGTGGTTTTATAAATGGGAGTTCCCCTGCACAAGCTCTCTTGCCTGCCGCCATGTAAGAGGTAAGTCTGCTTTTCTTTCACCTTCCACTATGACTGTGAGGCCTCCCCAGCCATGTGGAACTGTGAATCCATTGAGCCTCTTGCCTTTATAAATTACCCAGTCTCGGGTAGGTCTTTATTAGCAGCATGAGAATAGACTAATACACCTGGTAAGTTTTTCAAAAACCATATAAAAATGGAAATTGCCAATTTTGTGAATAAAAAATAATGGCCCTTGATACGGTTTCGATTTGTCTCCCTGCCCAAATCTCACATGTCAAATTGTAATCCTCAGTGTTGGAGGAGGGCTCTGGTGGGAGCTGACTGGATCATGGGGGCAGATTTCCCCCTTGCTGTTCTCGTGATAGTGAGTGAGTTCTCATAAGACCTGGTTGCTTAAAAGTGTGTAGCACCTTCCTCTTTGTGCTCTTCCTTTTGTTCCTTCCATGCAAGACATGCCTGCTTCCTCTTTGCCTTCTGCCATGATTGTAAGTTTCCTGAGGCCTTCCCAGCCATGCTTCCTGTACAGCCTGCAGAACCTTGAGCCAATTAGACCTCTTTTCCTTATACATTGCCCAGTTTAAGGTATTTCTTTATAGCAGTGTAAGAACAAACTAAAACAGCAATTTTGTATGGTTTAACTCTTATAAATCCTCTGTAAAAGAGGTGGGTGTTAGGGTGAGGGGAGGTGGGCTTGAGGAAGTTGCGGAATATGGATTAACTGGGTAGTTTGGTTACAATGACACATGGCTTTACTATACCAAGAAAAGCTAACTTTCAAGACTGGAATACGGTAGATGTTCAGTAAATATTTGTTTAATAAATTTAAAAACTGTTAAGGCTAGCACTCAGCTAGTTACTGTGGAATATATGAAAGAATAATGTACCGCTATTCCGTAAGAGAACTTATTCTTTTGGTGAAGGAAAATGAAACATTTAGACAGAAAAAAATCACTCATTATTCAGTATTTAGGACAAGAGCACCATAGCCAGTGAGGACTTAAGAATTTAAAGAGAATCTAGATATCAGTATTGGCTAGAGGGGCTGAAGAAGCCTTTCTGGTAGAGGAAAAAATCAAGACTATTAAAGGTTTGTATATAAAACACAAGAAAAGGGACAAGGTATCTCTTAGCACCAACTTTCCTCCCACTTATGACCCTGTTTTCCAAACAAATATTCCTTAAACCAGATTATAGTGATGACCAGGTTGCTTTCCTGAAGAATGTTCTTCAATACACTAGTCCTAGGCTGCTGCTTCATTTTAAAAGATTCTCATAGTCCAAGTTGGAAAATGCTGCAATTTCCTCTTGGAGATTCACAAGTATATTAGCATATTGAACTCTCCAAAAAGTCCTACAATAAAGAAATCAGTTCTAATTTTGCCTAACCCAGCATTTCTCCAAACAACTTGACTGTGGAAACTTTTGTTTGAAAAAATTATTATGAACATTCCATGGTGCTCGTTTGCCACAGAACATACTATAGAAGACACCATTATAGAAGAGTAAACAATTTAAATCCTCTATCAGGATCCCCAAAAGTAAGGGATAACAAGATGGGAAACAGGGTAAGAGTCTCAGGAGCTAGGTTCCAACTGCTATCACTAAAGAGTGGAAGGGAAAAGAAACAGGCACAAAGCGTTTTAAAAGATGGATCATGTACAGAGTCATGGTTGGAAAACATTGTTCTAAGCCAGTATCTATTTCAAATCTTTTTAGCCCTGATTATAATGCATGACATTTGGACTTGTCAGGTATGATGAGCAAATAGCCATTTCAGGTGCAGTATGAGAATAGACAGACATGAAAGTACCTATTTTCTCTCTCTCTCTCTCTCTCTTTTTTTTTGAGATAGAATCTCACTCAGTTGCCCATGCTGGAGTGCAGTGGTGCGATCTTGGCTCACTGCCACCTCCACCTCCTCCACCTCTCGGGTTCAAGCGATTCTTCTGCCTCAGCCTCCCGGGTAGCTGGGACTACAGGCACATGCCACCACACCAGGCTAATTTTTGTAGTTTTAGTAGAGACGGGGTTTCACCATGTTGGCCACTCTGGTCTCGAACTCCTGACCCCGTGATCCACCCACCTCGGCATCACAAAGTGCTGGGATTACAGGCATGAGCCACCATGTCCAGCCGAAAGTACCCTTTTTATTTGAACTCCTGATGGTAAAACTCACTTTCTGCCCCCTCCACTTGCTGTCTTGCAACTGTGTCAGAAAGGATTTTGTGGGATTTGTTTTGAATTTGTTTGATTCCTGGTTACTGAGGATTGGGGTGTATCTGTCACTGGCTTTCAAAAATAGAGACACTCCCATGGTTTCTCTTGTCTTCCTGAAGACTGTCTTGGCTGTAGCTGATGATGACAATCATGTTTAAAGATGAAGAGCTTCCTGGAGGAATGCTTTCCCAGGAGATGTTCAAGCAAAAAATAAACAAGCACTTGGCAAGATTGTCATAGAGATAGAGATTGGTCTTCATGACTTGTGAGGTCTCTTCCAGCATAAAGAATCTAGAATTAGGTGCATGTTTCTCAAATATCTCTGCACATTAAAATCTCCTGGAAAGTTTTTTTGAAAATTCCAATGCCCACGATCTACTCCAGACCAATAAAATCAGAATCAGAATCTGCGGAGGTAGGTCGCAGGCATCTTACTGTTTAAAGGCCCCAAAATGATTCTAATATGCATCCAGAGTTAAGAATGGTTGAGTTACATGATATTTTTAACCTTTGTTAAAAGTGTTGATCCTGGTATGGTAGATACCATGACTCTATTATTCTACACTGAATTTATGCTTAACCAGAGCAGGTGTCTGCCAATATGAAGTGATTTGAGGCCCTCGGTAGATTTACCTCTCATGTACCCCTAAATTCTCTACAGACTAACCACAGTGCTAGGAACTCTCCCTTTAGAGATGTGTTCTTTTATATTAGGCCCCCAGAGTCCTCTTAAAATGCAAATACCCTCTGGAGAAGCAGTACATTAAAGTTATTATTAGTCACTGGCACCATGTACTATAATGGATCAGCCTGTCACCTACCAAGGCCAGGAGGGAGTAGGGAGGGTACAGGAAAAGAAACATTACTTACATAGTGATTGTGCCAAGAATTGCATCAAAAGTTTACTGTCTTCCTTTCCTGTACTCCTCTATTGCTCTCCCTTTTCAGTTTTAAGATTACTCATCTGACCCTCTACATTTGCTGCCTGTGAACTAACTGTGAGTCATTGTTATCTATTTTGTACATAAATGTGATATTTGGAATCTTATAAGGAACTGGAATAAGAGAGCTATTTTTTGATGTTAATAATTTATTCCAGTCATTTTCTACCCTAAACGATGAAGTCAGAATATAGGTTGTATCTATACAGGCCACCAAATTACCCCACTAGTCAAATTCATGATACAGCCAGTCAATTTAATAAAGCCAACATGGTGAACTTTAGCATACACCAAAGGCAATCTGATCCCCTGGTCCCACTCATAAAGGGACCAACTATTTGAGGGAGCTGACCAAAATGAACAGAGGTTCTGGTACCATGTTGGTGCAGTCTCATTGACATCTCCTCAACTTATTGCTTATTCACTGACTAAACAACTGGATAAAGATTTGATGCTCTAACACCTTAGGGGAGAGTTTCAGATGTCCACTGGATCCAGGTTGAGTAAGGATAATTAATGAACTTATTTTATTGTCAGAGTCTCTTGTGTCAACCTTCCCTCCTTCCTACCACTAACTTCGTTAGCCACACTTAACTGCCATTTGACAACTGCAATTTTTTTTTTTTTTGCATGCAATCAGGTCTCAATGATATCATTTTTTTCTGTCCTCTAAATATTTCCATTTGCCCACATCAAGCATTTCATAAATAAGTTTTTCTTTTCAGTTAATTTCATGTCACATAATGCTCAATTAGTCGTGTTTAAAATGCTTTTACTAGGCCAGGTGCGGTGGTTCATGCCTGTAATCCCAGCACTTTGAGAGGCCAGGGCAGGCAGATCACTTGAGGTCCGGAGTTCAAGACCAGCCTGGACAAGATGGTGAAACCTCATCTCTACCAAAATATACAATAATTAGCTGGGCGTGGTGGTGCATGCCTACAGTCCCAGCTACTCAGGAGGCTGAGGTATGAGTATCACTTGAACCCGGGAGGCAGAAGTAGCAGTGAGCCAAGATCGTACCACTGCACCCCAGCCTGGGTGACAGAATGAGACTCTGTCTCAAAAATAAAATAAAATGCTTTTATTTCCTCCTTAATAGAGGAAAAATGCTCTGTGAGTTGAGGACATCAAAAGCTTCCTGGGAGTTTCTGGGTTTTTTTGTCCTAATGACCTAAAAAGGTTTCCCTCCCA
>NW_012116999.1:1727849-1802406 GCF_000951035.1 Colobus angolensis palliatus
CGAAAAGATAAAGATAGCATTACTATTCCCATGGGTCTTTGTTTCAAGATGCCTTATATGACTTAGCTTCTCAGATATTTCATTCACCTTCTCTGGCTAATTTTTGGTATTTAATAATCCTTCTGAATATATTGATTCATTTTGTTTGCAGTTGTGTTTTCATAATCCCAATTGGATTCAAAATCCACTGTAGTGAAAATTTCAGCTAAACTGATTATATGGCCTCTGTTTAAGTGACTGGTTCATAGTTTGCTTTTATTCATGGCAATCTCTTTGGTATATGCATAAACAGATCCTTTCTGAGGGCTAGGACTGTGTTCATGGAGAGAAAGCAAAGGGGAGATTTGGACAACAGAAGTGAAAAGTTTGTTTGCAATTATTTGGCTCTTCAGACGACTAAAAATAAACTTCTGCCTCAATTACCCAGTAAACCACAACTATTTAATATTTTTGAGGTTTATTTTATATATTTGTGTTTTTATTTTTTGATTCCCTCTGCCAAACCTGGCCCTTGCTAAAGGCTGAACTACTGAAATTGCCATTCAATCAGTATCTCTACCTGTAGTTCAAGGGTCAGCAAATTATGGCCCACAGGCCAGATCCATCTTGCTGTCTGTTTCTGTAAATTAAGTTTTATTGGCACATAGCCACACTCATTTGTTTACATATTAACTAATGCTGCTTTCAGACTACAATGGCAGAATTGAACAGCTGCAACAGAGACCATATGTCCTACAAAGCCTAAAATATTCACCACCAGGGTATTACTAATTTGCCATTACCTATTCTTGTCTCTTCTCATTGATTCTGCACATCACTGCCATTTTTACTTTTCTAAAATGCCAATTTCATCCTGCAGTTTTCCTGCACAAAAAAACTTAAATGCACAATTGATATTCAGCTATTATACACTGTTATGGCTTTAGTCCTTTCATTGTTATTGCCCATGACATGGTGGTTGTTAAATATTTTGAGAATCACTCATGCTTAAATGGTTCTTATTTTCATGGAACAAAATAAAACTCCTTAGTCTAACATCCAAGGCACTTTCTAATCCTCTTTCCCATTTGTTCTTTATTATGAACCACCTTTTCTGTATCCAGAACACACTCAACTCACTCTTATCTTTGCCTTTTCCTTTATAAACCATTTCTCTAATTTGGAATGCTCTGAACCTTCCTTTCTGCCTTTATGAACATGGAGATCATCTGTCCCTGTTTACCTGGGACAATCTCAGTTTGCACGTTACCCTAATGTAATTATTAACGATGCCTCATTTTACTCTCAGAAGTATACTCATTTGAACAACAAATTACATAGTTATCCCAGCTATATTCTTCCTTCAAGGATGGCTTCAAACTCCGCTGCTTCCGTGAAGCCTTTGATGTCTTCAGCCAACAGAGCTCTTTCTCTCTTTCAAGCTTAGTATGTAGAACACTCACTGTCACTTACGGTATGGAGTCTCAGACTAGATTGTTTTTTTACTTTTATAATATCGACCCTCAATTAGAAAATACACTCTCTTCAGTTAGGAGCCATGTCATACATTTTGTACCTGTTTATTTAGCTCCTAGACTATCTCTCACATACATAAAATTTATTTCTGTACATATGTTTATTTGCTGGTTGATTTATATATAATGGCAATCTCTTTGGTATATGCATAAACAGATTCTGAAGGCTAGGACTTTAGTGTATATATATATATATATATATGTAAAGAAATATATATATATATATATATAAAATCATGACATGGGAAATGCATCTTGAAAGAAGGAGTTATATTCTTTATAATCTAAAATGATGATAGCTTATGCAATTCTATTAACCGTTCTCTGCTATTACTTTACTGACAAATCTTTAATTTTCAAATGATTTTTGAGGCCTGCCCATTCAACTAGAGAGGCTTGACAATTTTCATTCTCAGAAGTGTGTAGTAGAAAGGGGATGACAATGAGATCATGGGTATAGGGTTTCTAATCTTGGCTCCATCACAATCACTTATATGCTTCAGGCCTCAGGTCTGCTCATCTGTCAAAGAAACAGGATTGGACTAGCTTACTTTCAGAGTTAACTATATCATACTCAAGGAATTAATTAATATAATTAATAGATGATTTGTACAACATAGATTAGGATAAGTACAGTAATATATTCCATAGAACTACCTGAATTCATCCTCAGTTATCAACCTCAAATTGATTTTTTGTCAGTCACTTTTAGTATACTCCAAATTGTGTTCCTGAAAGATAAAAATTTTATTTGGAGTGCACAAGACTGTGCATATAATAAAGACATATGTTCTGATAATGAACTGATCTGGTTAATTAAATTTTGGGAGAGGGAGATTCTGAAAATATAGTGAACTGAACGTTATGCCTTTTCCCTTAATTCCCAATTACAAGCTATTTGTTTTTCTGAATCAAATGGGTAATAGTGCCCATGGGCAACTGGGTGCAAATAAGGCCTTGGACTTTCTTAGGTCCTAGTGAGAAAAGTGATACAGGATTTCATCTCTTCCCTGCCCATTGTGTGAGTGTATGAAAATGATTATCATGGAACTTCTAGGTGAAGACTGTACATTGATAAATCTTGACTTTTACAGATTTATGAATCCTCATAGAGAAGGTTGATATTGGACTTGCATAAGATTGCCAAGTCACCCTGCCTCCTAAAAATCTAAAAAGACAGTGAGGAAGCGATCCAAGTCCTTCCTTTCTGAGACAGGAAGTATAACAAGGAAATAAGAGAGTCTAGAGAATTTGTTCAAGTGCCTCAGTAGGAGACTAGTGCCCTACGTACTTCCATACTCTTGACTTACAGGGATAGAGAGCACTTTGCATGCACTATAGGACTACAGACACATAGGACATGCCATCTACCAAAATCCTAACGAGCTGACAGTAGAAAGTAACAACACTATCTCAGGGTACCTAGAAGCCAGAGAGAGGAAGATAAGGCAGAACAAACTGAATACATGCTTAGAGAATTAAAACTATTAAAAGGGACAGATAAACACTGGAATAAGAAATAAGAGCATTGAAGGAGATTCAAGTGCACCACAGAAAACGTTTTCTGGAAAGAAAAAATAATTATGTTTGGCCAGGCACGGTGGCTCACACCTGTAATCCCAGCACTTTGGGAGGCCAAGACAGGCAGATCACCTCAGATGTGGAGTTCCAGACCAGACTGGCCAACATGGTGAAACCCTGTCTCTACTAAAATACAAACATTAGCCGGGCATGGTGGCAGGCGCCTGTAAACCCAGCTACTCAGGAGGCGGAGACAGGAGAATCTCTTGAACCCAGGAAGCAGAGGTTGCAGTGAGCTGAGATCATGCCACTGCACTCCAGTCTGGGCAACAGAGCCAGATTCCATCCCAAAAACTAAACTAAACTAAACTAAAATAAAAATATGATTTTCTATCTTTCCAGTTCTGTAAATGAATTGAAAAAGAAGATGGTTACTATTACGATATGAATTGGTATATGTACATTAGGATAGGCAGACTGGGAATATGTTTAAAATGCTTAATGAGGACTCAAAATCAAAGTGACATAATTTGAGTGAAATTTTATAACAAGCTAAAGCAAGAGCTGGCAAACTACAGCCCACAGATCAAATCTGGCCTGCTACCTGTTTTTGTGTGGACTGTGAGCGAGGAAACTTTTTACGTTTTTAAATTGTGGAAAAATATTAAAAAAAGAATTTTCATAACATGTGAACACTATAGAAAATTAAAGTGTTAGAATCTATAAATAAAATGTTATTGGAACCTAGCCATACTCATTCATTTATGTATTATCTCTGGTTTATGGGAAAAGCAGAGCTATGTAGCTGCAATAGAGACAACAAGCCCTGTCAAGCCTAAAATGTTTGCTGTTTTGCTCCTTATGGGAAGTTTGCCAATCCCTGCTCTATAGTAGTGCTATTCAATAGAATTTCTCAGTGATAATAGAAATGTTCCATATATGTGCTGTCCAGTAGAGTGGCCACTAGCCACGTGTGGCTATTGAGTATATGACATGTGGCTAGACTGAGTTACTGAATTTTTATTTTAATTGATTAACTTAAATTTAAATAGTTACCTGTGGCTACTGGCTTCTGTATTGCACAGTACAGCTTAAGACAAAAAACAATAAATAATTTAGACAAAACATAGGCATTATGGTTGCAGTGGTTGTAGTGATAAAATGAAAAAGCATAACTGGCCATCAAAATATCAAACAAGAGGAATGTGAGATTTAATGCACAAGACAGAACTAGGAGGATGCTGAGCAATGGTAAAATCACAAACTAGCATGCACAAAACTAAGTAAAACAATAACTATTAAAAATAGAAGGAAAACTTGGTAAAGTAAAATGAGGGTGGAAAATAATATATGCCTTTCTCAGGTAAAACAGCTCTTGTAAACAAAAAAATAGGAAGTTAGAGTAATAGAAGGAAACAATCAACAAGCTTGAGTCACTACCTTTCTATATGAACTTACATCTCTCAAAGAGAGAAAATACGTTTTGTGGTATGCCCATGGAACTTTAACAAAATTGATCAACTACTTGGCCATGAAGAAAACCTTAATGCAATTAAAAATAAAGATTTTGGCCAGGTGCAGTGGCTCATGCCTGTAATCCCAGCACTTTGGGAGGCCGAGGTGAAACCCCGTCTCTACTAAAATATACAAAAAATTAGCTGGGCCTGGTGGCAGGTGCCTGTAGTCCCAGCTATTCAAGAGGCTGAGGCAGGAGAATGGCTTGAACCCGGGAGGCGGAGCTTGCAGTGAGCTGAGATCGCACCACTGCACTCCAGTCTGGGGGACAGAGCGAGACTCTGTCTTAAATAAATAAATAAATAAATAAATAAATAAATATTTTACTGGCTGCAGTCTTTTATCATAATTTAACACTATTAGAGATAAAAAGATGAACATAAAAATCTAATGAATTGGAATGAAAAGAATAAGATTCAACTAATTTAGTTGAAAAGCAAATTAAGAAAGATTCTTAAATAAGTCTTGGGTTAAAGAGGATATAAAAGAGAAATTATAAAATACTTAGAAGGCATGGAAATGAGAACACTTTATAATAAAACCTATAAGGCATTGAAAACTGCAGGCAAAAGAAAATACTTAGCCTTAAATATCATCATCATAGGAGAAAAACATAACAAATAAATTTATTTACCTTCAAAAAGTAAAAAAAAAAAAACCCAAACTTTAAGAAAACAGGAAGAGATAAAAGCTAAAAATGAATGATACTTTTTAAACAGTTGAAATGGCAAATAAATGTAAAGTTTGGTGTTTTTGTTTCTTTGTTTCTTTGTTTTAGGAGAGGATGACCTTTTATGTTTCTGTTTTAGGAAAAAAGACAAAACGCCAAAATACAGAAGAGTAGGAATAAGAAAATAAACATAATCTCCAAAAACTAAATAATCAAACTCCATGATAACAGTATTGAAAACCTTTCCAAAATCAATTCAAGAAGAAGTGGGAAAGTTGAATAGATCAGCTATCAGAGAGGAATACGGCAAATATGACAAATATGTTACCTTTCAAAAAAGCTTCATTCAGCACCACAGGAGTTACAGCGAAGTTTTATGTGATCCTAAAGATTAAATATTCCTGTTGTGTAAATTATTCCAGGCCATAGAAAATAATGGAAGTTTCCCAATCCATTTTATTAAACCCAGGAAAACTTCAACTCTAAAATCTAATAAAAATAGTATTAAACAATTTGTATACAATTAAAATGAAGTTGACATTAATCCAACCAACATTGTTATGAATTAAGATGTTAATGGTAATCCCCAGGGAAATGACTAAGTAAATAAAAAAATACTAAAACAAAAAACAAGAGAATTAAAATGATACGTTAGAAACTATCTACTTAACACAAAAAAGACACTAATGGAAGAACAGAAAAATTAAAAAGACATGAGACATATGAAAAAATAAATATCAAAAAGACAAATGTATATCCTGCTTTATCAGTAGTTACATAAAATGTTTATTCATTAAACAGTCCAATTAAGATGGAGAAATTGGCAAGGTGAATAAAAACATGACACAGCTCTTCAGGAGACACTTTATCATATTTATTTATATATTTTCTTTTATTGTAGATACAAGTTGATCATCCCAAATCCCAAAACCCAAAATCTGGGAGGCTCGAAAATCAGAATTTTTTTTCAGTGCTGACATGATGTTCAAATAAAATGCTCATTGAAGGCTGGTAAGGATGTGGAGAAAAGGGAACCCTGTACAGTGTTGGTGGCAATATAAATTAGTACAACCACTATGGATAACAATTTGGAGGTTCATCAAAAATCTAAAGATTTTGCTACTATCTGATCTAGCAATCCCACTGATGGGTATATACCCCAAAGAAAGGAAATCAGTATATCACAGAGATATCTGCTCCTGTGTTTGTTACAGCACTGTTAACAGTAGCTAAGATTTGAAAGCAACTTAAGTGTCTTCAGCAGATAAATTGATAAAGAAAATGTGGTACACATACACAATGTAGTACTATTCAGCCTTTAAAAAGAATAAGATCCTGTCATTTGCAACAACATGGATAGAATTGGAGGTCATATGTTAAGTGAAACAAACAAAAAAAAAACACACAGAGAAAGACAAACATTTCATGTTCTAACTTATTTGTGGGATCTAAAAGTCAAAACAATTGAACTCATGGACATAGAGAGTAGACAGATGATTTCCAGAGGTTGGGAATGGTAGTGAGGGTGGTTATGGGGGGAGGTAGGGATGGTTAATGGGTACAAAAAATAGTTAGAAAGAATTGATAAGCCCTACCATTTGATAGCACAATAGGGTGACTATAGTCAATATTAACTTAATTGTACATTTAAAAATAAAGAGTATAATTAAATTGTTTGTAACTCAAAGGATAAATGCTTGAGGGGATGGATATCCCATTCTCCATGATGTGATTATTATGCATTTCATACCTGTATAAAAACATTTCATATACCTCATAAATATATATACCTACAATATTCCCACAAAATTTTCAAAAAAAAATAAAAAAATAAAAAAATGGTAATTGGAGCATTTCAGATTTCACATATTCAGATTTGGGATGCTCAGCCAGGAAGTACACTGCAAATATTTCAAAATAGAAAAGAATTCAAAATCTGAAACATTTCTAGTACCACACATTTCAGATAAGGGATATTCAACCTGTATTGAAGGTATACAAAGTAATGTTTTGATACACGTAGTGAAAAGATTACTATAGTAAAGCAAATTAACCTATCTATCACCTGATACACATAGTGAAATGATTACCATAGTAAAGCAAATTAACCTATCCATCACCTTCCATAGTTACCTTTGGTATGTGCATGCTAAGAGGACCTAATATGCTCTTAGCAATTTTGCAGTATACGATACAAAATTATTAACTACAGTCTTCATGCTGTACATTAGATCTCCAGACTTATTCATCCTGTATAGCTGCAAATTTATACGCTTTGACCTACATCTCCCCATTTACTCTCACTCCTCAACCCTGGTAACCACTGTTCTTCTCAACAAGAGTCACTTTAGATTCAAGAACACAAACAGTCTGAGAGTGAAAAAGTAATGCATACATACACACTATTGAATATATTCACACAAACACACACACACACCATTGAAGGAGTAACCAGAAGACAGGTAAAGTGGATATATAATATCAGACAAAACAGACTTTAAGACAAAAATTGTTACTATAGACAAAGGATATTTTATAATGGTAACAGCATCAACCCACAAACAAGATGCAACAATTATAAATCTATATGTACCTAACAACAGAGCACCAAGTTGACAGAATTGAAGGAAGAAAAAAGCAATAGAACAAAAATAGTTGGAGATTTTAATACCCTATTTTCAATCATGGATAGAACGACTAGACAGAAGATCAACAACCAAAAAAATAGAATATTTAGGCAACACTATAAACTAACTAGAGTTAATAGACATGAAATTCTACTTAGAAACAGCAAAATTCACATTCTTCTTAAGCGCACATGGAACATTCTGCAAGATAGACCAAATATTAGGTTACAAAAAGCTGAATAAATTAAAATAATTAAAATTGCATGAAGTATATTTTCTGATCACAAGAGGAGAAACAGGGAAAATTAGAAGCTAATTTGAGATAAATGAAAATTAAAACACAACATTCAAAACATATGAGAGGGATCTAAAAGAGTGCTACAAAGGAAATTTGTAGCTATCAAGGCTTATATTTTAAAAATTTAAAAAATATTTTAAATCAGTAATCTAATCTTCCACCTTAGAAAACCAGGAAAAGAAGTAATTAAACCCAAGACAGTGGATTAAAGACTGAAACATAAGATCTGAAACAGAAAAAGTTCTAGAAGAAACATAGAGAAAAAACTACATAGCATTGGTTTCAGCAATGAGTTTTTGGAGTTGACCCGAAAGCTCAGGAAACAAAAGCAAAAATCGAGAAATGGAATTACTTCAAACTAAAAAGCTTCTGCACTGCCAAGGAAACAATCAACAAAATCCATGCAATGAAATATTATTCAGCCACAAAAAGAAATGAGGTACTGATTGATGCTACAACATGGATGAACCTTGAAAACACACTGAGTGAAAGAAGCCAGATACAAAAGGCCACATTTTATTTATATGACATGTTCATGATAGCCAAATCCATAGAAAATAGATTAAAGATTACCATCACTTAGAGTGAAGGAAGATACGGAGTTACTTAAAATGTGCACAGGATTTCTTTTTGGAGTGATGAAGATATTCTGAACTTAAGTAGTAGTGATGGTTGCACAACCTTGTGGACATACTAAAAATTTCTGCGTTGGATATACAGTTTAAAGGAGTGAATTTTATGGTATGTTAATTATAGCTTTATAAAATAATAATAGTACAATCATGTCATTGGAAAAACTCAGGATACTACATGTTATAAGCTAAAGAGTATATGAAAAATCTAGGAAAGCTATACTCTTTAGAACAAAAGATAGATGTATTTGATCATTTAAAATTGAAGCCTGGCCACTGTGGCTCATGCCTGAAATCTCAGCACTTTGGGAAGCTGAGGCAGATAGATTGCTTGAGCCCAAGAGTTCAAAACCAGGCAAGGCAACATGGTGAAATATCATTTCTACAAAAAAATACAAAAATTAGCCATAGATGGGGTATGTGCCTGTAGTCCCAGCTACTCTGGAGGCTGAGAGGTAGGAGGATTACTTGTGTCAGGGATGTCGAGCTTGCAGTGAGCCGTGATCCCACCACTGCACTCCAGCCTGGGAAACAGAGTGAGACTCTATCGCAAAATAAAAAATAAAATAAAATAATAAAATAAAATAAAATTCAAAATTTCTATATGGTAAAATATATCATAAGCAAAAATATAATAAACAAAAATGTATAATGCTGATAAGAGACACAAGGTTATTACACATAAACAGAGTTCTTTTAAAGTGAAAGAAAATTGACAAACAATTCAATAGAAAAATGGTCAAAGGTAATGAATAATCAACTCATTGAAGAGTAAATCCAAAAAAGTTAACAGACAAAAAGATTCACTAGTAGTCAGGGAAATGCAAATTAAAGTTAAAATGAGGTAATATGATAAACCCATCAAACTGACAAAGTTGAAAATCAAATAACACCCATACGTTGCTGGTGGAAATGTGAAGTTTTACAGCATTTTTGGAAAGCAATCTGGAAACATCTATTGAAATAAAATATTAATTTACTCAACTCAGCAATCCCATTCATTGTAGTTTATTCCATTGTAGTAAAAGCATGTGTACAAGGATGTTTATTTCAGTATTCTTTATAGTGTCAAACAGAAACAAAAACCTGGAATAATCTAGATAATTTCCTCTATTGGGTGAAGGCTGAGTAAATTATAGTACATCCAATTCATAGACTATTAGACTACAATTAAAACTAATATACTACTGTTATCCCAGATGACCGAAGATATTTCTCAGAAGTATTCTTAATTTAGAAATGCAAGACACATGAAGTCCTTGCCCATGCCTATGTCCTGAATGGTACTACCTAGGTTTTCTTCTAGGGTTTTTATGGTTTTAGGTCTAACATTTAAGTCTCTAATTCATCTTGAATTAATTTTCATAAAAGGGGTAGGGAAAGGATCTAGTTTCAGCTTTCTACTTATGGCTAGCCAATTTTCCCAGCACCATTTATTAAATAGGGAATCCTTTCCCCATTTCTTGTTTTTGTCACTTATAGGTGGGAATTGAATAATGAGATCACTTGGACACAGGAAGGGGAGCATCACACACCGGGTCCTATTGTGGGGAGTGGGGAGGGGGGAGGGATAGCATTAGGAGATATACCTAATGTAAATGACGAGTTAATGGGTGCAGCACACCAACATGGCACCTGTATACATATGTAACAAACCTGCACATTGTGCACATGTACCCTAGAACTTAAAGTATAATAAAAAGTAATAATTTAAAAATAAAAAAAGAAATGCAAGATACAAAATTATGCATAGTACAACCCCATTAAAAAATAATGATGAAATCCTATATATGTGTGTACATGTATGAACATGAAACAGTATCAAAGAATATATCCTAAGGGCAACATGGTTTGTCATGGGTTACCTAATGAAACAGAAAGAAGAAGAGAAATGAGAGCCAAGGAAAAAAGAAAAGGGAAAAAATAAACCTGCAGGTAATGATCACACTTATGTAAAAGTAGATATTCATGTATATATATCTCTATATATGACACTTAAAATGAATATAAAAAATTACATCAAGGCTGAAATGAGACAGTGTAAGTGAATGTGCTTTGCTTTGTGAATTTAAGAGATTATACAAACAAGAAATATTATGATGTAAAACTATAGCATTCTAGTAGTCGGAAATGAAGAAACATGCGTAACTCTAAGATATCCTCTACAACAACAAAAATGAAAAGAGCCTTACCTTAGGCAAGTCATTAATGAAAACATGATGTCCTTATCTTATTTTGATATATGGTATTAAAATTGGTTGAAGAAGAATGACCTTGGTTAAGTGGGGTAAGAAACTTCCTATATAACTCACCTAGCAAATTCAAGACTCTTAGTCAGTGAATGCCACAAAGCTATTAGGGGAGAAAAGCTACACTTCTTGTTGCTTTACAACTTTGATTTTAACTGTTCAGTAGTCCTTCAGAATCCCACTTATGCTCATAAAAATTAAGGGTTGAAAAAAGCATTATAGTCTACACTGGAAAAAATACATAGTTGGATTGAATAGTCGCTGATAAATTAATGTTGCACTTTCTTACTGTGGAGTTTCTAAAAGATGATTTTATTTATTTATTTATTGTACAAATGTATAGGGTACATGAAAAATTTTCATACATGTATGTAATATATAGTGACTTATTCAATCCATTGAAACATATTGTTTAGCAGGGGAGTTGTACAGAAAAGATGAGATGTGGAATTTAGATTCAAAGATCGTGTTCACTCCCAATTCTACTATTACATAGTTGTTTGACTTCTGAGTTTACTAAATTCATCCATGAGTTTCATCATCCTCACTTCATACGGTTATGAGAAGATTAAACTAAATAGATATATAAAAACAGTTACTACAATACCTCGGTCTTTGTAGGCATTCAAACATTTAGTTTTCTTTTCTTTCTTTTTCTTGTTTTTTTTTTCGGGGGCGAGGGGGGATGGAGTCTCGCTCTGTCACCAGATCGGAGTGCAGGGGCACGATCTTGGCTCACTGCAACCTCCACCTCCTGGGTTCAAGCAGTTCTCCTGCCTCAGACTCCCGAGTGGCTGGGACTACAGGCACGCACCACCACACCCAGCTAATTTTTGTATTTTTAGTAGAGACAGGGTCTCACTACGCTGACCAGGATGGTCTCAATCTGTTGACCTCGAGATCCACCTACCTTGGCCTCCCCAAGTGCTATAATAGCCATTTTTTTTTTTTCATTATACCTAGGGAAGCTTCTCCACTCAATCTGTGACTCCAACACCCCAGAAAATACCATACAGCGAATAGTTGCTCAACATAGAAGGAAAAAAATAGTTTCTTGAAAGTAGGTCTTACAAACCTAAGATGAGGTGAATGTTGTTTTGATAGCTACCTCAGTCCCCCTCTAGTGTTTAATGAGTCTATAATAACCATTATCTTCCCTGAGCTACACATATGCCCCTACTCCCCTCCCTCTTTTAGAAGCAAAGCCAAACCCTTTCTACACAAATATGTGGAAATGTTTAAAGACAGATAAACCAGTACTTGTGAGATTTAATTTTTCATTGATCTTATGTAGGGAGTGAGTAGGAAAATTGGAATTTAAGACATTTGTGTTAATATGACTTTGAAGCCACAAAGTGAAGCTTGTAGCTAATAAGGTCATAGACTTATTAACTGTAGTTAGAGCGAAGAAGCTCTTATCCTTGAACTGAAATTCCAGACACATGGCTCAACTAACAACTTTGAGTAGCTTTTACCCCTTTAATCACCTCACTGTTTCTTTTTCTTTACCTCCATCATTAATGAAATCTGGTCTATTATCTCTCCACACAGAAAACAAATTACTTGATTTTTTTTTTTTTTAACATTTTGCTAGCTTCTTGCCACTGGATTTGAACATAGGGACACATCTAAATTAAATGTCAGGCTCAGAGATCCTTCCTAAAGGCAAGCACCAGAAGCAATGAAAGTATATTATGTTCACCGAGAAACAAGTGGAAGTGTTGAATATCTTGTTTAATAAGAATCCATACCAAAACTCAAGCCTTCAGAAATAAACAGCTTCAAAAATGGTCATACATCCGATGGTGCTGCAGGTTTGGTTCAAGAATTATGGAGTAAAACTCAAGAATGCAATCTATGAGCACATTCAGGAAACACAAGAGGCTTAACAACAGCAATTACCAGGGGGAGGCATCAAGACCAGCCCTTCCAAGGGAAACATGGTAATACGACCCATATCTCCTAATGATGACTATTCTACATCCCTCATATATAGAGATCTTCTGATACTCTCACTGCAACTCAACATATGTCTCAATTTGAAGATTCCCACAGATCACTCTGTTGATCTCAAAATAGTCCACTTTGGCTGCTGCCAAGATCCTAACCTATACTGCCTCTGTCCCATTTTGGAATCCCAAGTTCTTTCCCCAAGTTTCAATTTCCAATTCTTTTGGCTCTCCATTTCTACAAAGAATGAATCAGTGAGAGAAGCTAGACACAAAACACCACATGTTGTAATGATTTGTAATGACTCCTATACGAGAGAATACCTTTCAGCAATAAAAAGGAGCAAACTAGAGATATACTCAACACGGGTAGATTTCAAAAACACTAAATTGAGTGAAAGAAAAAAAAAACATGAAAGACTGTACACTGTATAATTCCATTTATACAAATCCTTAGAGCAGGAAAAACTAATCTATAGTGGCAAAATCAGATTAATGGCTGTCTATGTGGCAGAAGGAATTCATGGAAAGAGGCATAAGCAAATTTATACGGGCGGTGGAAATGTCTTATGTCTTAATTAAGGTGGCAGTTATCTGGGTGTATAAATTCATCGAAACACATAGAACTATATATTTAAAATGCATGCACTCTATTTTACATAAATTGTGTCTCAATAAAAATAAAGATATAAAAATGAATAAAGGTGTGCTGCTTACCCTTTCTATTACTATGGAGACTGCCCTACACATGAAGGAAAGGGCACAGTGTACAGATACTTCAGTGTGTCCATCAACCTTGTCTATGCTGTTAAAATTTTGAATGGCCTTTCCATTAAAGAAGAAAAGCAAAAGGAAGCAATGGAGGGGAACCCATTTTCTGACTAAGCAGTGGGTACTTGTACAATACATGAAGAGCGCAAAGAACTGACTAGACTTTATAATGTCTGGGACTTTCACTACTCCCCATCATTCATGGGCCTAAAAGAGACATCCAGGGCTCCAGTATCTTTATAATGAACTGTTAGTCTATAGAAGTTGAATCTGGTTACAGCATCAGTTTTTTGGAACCTTGCACCCATTAGAAAGCCTCGCACACAGGTCCTGCACATGTTTAGTTCAACCCAAGCCTGTAGTATTTCTTCACTGAGCTCCTATGTAGGAAATCTCAGTTTTTGTCTATAGTGCTGACCTTGGAAGAGCTAAAAGACTTTATAATGTTCTCTTCCTCTCCCCCTCCTCTCATCTTTTTCTCTTAAGTTGATTAATTCATTCTGTTCTCTATTTATAGGCTGTTATGAAATCTGGCTGTCAGTAATCAATAACCCAGGGCTTGAAAGTTTCTGAAGGAAAAGTCTCTTTTGTAGGTATAAAAAGTCAAGCTTTTTATAAAGAGTAATTAAGGTAATGATATCTGAATTGGGGTGGGGGGGTGTTGAGATTCCATCATCTATAATGTTTCCACTATGTAATTCAAGTGTCTTACTTAAAGAAGCTACTAAATGGGAAGCCATGTAAAGAATAAGAAGAAGCTTCAGTATAGGTAGTTCAGTAAGAAAAATAACTCTTAAGAAAGCTATTTTAGATGACTACTAATAACATTATACAATAACCTAATCATACATGTTTTGTTTTACTTTATCACAACGATGATGGTATAATTAATTTAGATGACTGCTAATAACATTATACAATAACCTAATTACACATATTTTGTTTTACTTATCAAAATGATGATGGTATAATTAATATAGGCAAATATAAGCTCCTTCGATGGTGAAAATAATTTCCTTATACATTCACAAATATTGAGTACCTAATGGGTGCCAAGGATAGTTCTAGACAGCAAAGAATACATGAACAAAACAGACAATGTACAAATCTGATGATGATAAGTACAATGGAGAAAAATTAAGAATAGTAGAGGATAGGGAGTAAAAGGAACTTCCATACTGGATAAGATGTTTAAGGAAGTTCTCTCCAATGAGGTGACATTTAGCCTGAGAGGAAAAATGTTCCAGGTAGGCAAAAGAGTAAGTTCCATGTTTCTGAGATACAAGATTGAGAAAGACTGTGGTAGGTTCTGGCATACATGGCCTAAAGCAACCTGGGGGTTGGGGGAAAGGTGGAACACAGGTCAAAAATGTATTTGTAAATTAGAGTTGTTTGTAGAATTTTGTTGGCGATGTTTTGCTTGACACACACAAGATGATCAATAAATATTTTGAAAATAAGTGCTGTGTGTTGTTGCAATGAGCACCAGTGGTCAGTATATTCAGATACAAGAGCTATTTCCCTTTAGGAACTTCCTATGTCATTGTTGAAGCAACATCCACAAATAAAGTTGTTAGATGCTATTGAAGCTCTGATAAAAAGCAGAATGAGCATTGGCAAGAGCATAAGCTTTGGAATCAGACAAACCTTTGAGTCCCAACTCTGCCACTTACTAGGTATGTGACCATTAGCATGCTATTTAACCTCTGTGACTCAGTCTTATTCATAAGATGGATGTAAAAGTGCCTTTCTCACACCATTTCAAAGATTATGATACATGGTGCGTTTGAAAAGTTGAGCACCATATCTGACACATACCTAATAAATAGCAGCTCCTCCTCATTCCTTGCATACACCTGGTGCTTTAAAAGTAGGTACACTGATTTACCTGACACCATCAAATTTGATTCACACAGCAGCCCCAGGAGGCAGAGTCCCAGTGAGCAGCATGGTCTACAAACACTCAAAATACTCAAGGAAAGGCAGAGTCCATGGCCAAGTTAGTTGGGGGAAGCATGGCTTTTTTTCTTCACTAGTCGTTCAACATCAACAAAGCAATAGTTTCCCTTGTTTAAGCCCTGACTACCTGGTAAAGAATACATGTCAGTCCTATTTGGAAAGGGAAAAGAGGGTATTAATGAAGCCATTGGTAATTACGTTTCTGGGATTTTTAAGAGACTGTGGCGCGATCTCGGCTCACTGCAGCCTCCGCCTCCCAGGTTCAAGCTATTCTCCTGCCTCAGTCTTCCAAGCACCTGGGACTACAGGTGTGCGCCACCACGCCTCGCTAATTTTTGTATTTTTAGTAGAGATGGGGTTTCACCATATTGGTCAGACTGGTCTTGAACTCCCTTGTTTATTTTTTGTTTGTTTATTTTCTTTCCATGAAAACTGAACCAGAGAAGGTTTAGACATTATTTGCTCCCTCCCACCATCTGCAAAAAAGAGACATAAATGACCTTTATTTGGTGCAAAGAATAATGAGTACTATGTGATTGCCAGATCATAATGTTATATTATTAGCCCCCTTTGCATTTTGTATTTACAGCGACATGTGGCTGAGCTCAAACTTGTCTTTTAATCTTCCCCTTGTTCTGATTGGGCAGTGGAGTTGATAGGTCTGTAATTTTGGCAAATGCTGTGTGGGAAACTAAAGAACAGCAGGAGCAAATTAATGTCATTCTTTTCACATGTCATGGACAGAGTGTAAAAAGGCAGTTTGCTTCTCTGGTTGGGAGAAGTGGGAGGGAAGGATGTGTACTATTAGTAGAGAGTAAGTTGGTAAAATGTAGAAAAATGAACTGAATGGATTTTAATTTTTTGTTGGGGGGTGGTTAGTATAGCAGAGGTAGTGCAACGTTTAATGGTTCAAGATGACATCATTTTTTTTTTTATTTGTATGAGTTTAAAAGGTAGAAGCGTAGGGTTTTACATGGATATACTGCACAGTGGTAAAGTCTGTGCTTGTAGTGTAACCATCACTCAAACAGGGAACATTGTCCCCATTAAATAATTTGAATTGCAAAATGTTAAACCCTGAAGGGCCCTCAGAGATGATCCAGTCCAGTCCTCCTTTATAGATGAGGAAGTGGAGATCTAGAGAAGGAAAGCAACTTTCCCAATATCACACAGCTAGCGGCTGCACTTCTCAAAATAATACATGCCTAAGCCAGGGAACACATTAAAGTTTTATGAGGGGAACCCAAAACAACAGGATTATTGATTCTTGGTGCATCAACTTTACTATAGCTTGGTCATTTAATATAAACAGGAATCATTCATAATCAGAGATATGCAAATTAAAATAGTCACTGGGCTGTCACTTTACACATTTCAGGCTGGCAAAAGTAAAAAATGTGGATAATACTGAAGGTTGGAAGGGATGAGGGAAAAGAGAAGCAAACCCTCATCCACTACAGGTGGGAGTCAAAGCTGGTATAGCCATTCCAAAGAGCAGTCTGGCACAACTGCACTCTCATGAAGAAAACACACATTCTATGGCCCAGCAGTTCTTCTCCTGGTATATACTCCAAAGAAAGTTGCACATGAATCCACATGTAGACATGTACAAAGATACTCTCTGCATCTTTGTCTAGGGAGGCAGGAAGTTGGCAGCCATCTGGGTGCTTGTCCCTGGGAGAGTGAACAAGTGAAACGTGGCAGATGTACATGCTGGAGTGTAATGCCTCAGTGTAGCATCAGGTTAGATGTATACAAAGAGCATGGATGGTTCTTATATCAGTGTTGACAGGAAAGACATAAAAACTGAAAGGAGACGTGTAATAAATGCCATTTCCACACATTAAAATGCACGTACATAAAACCATATATTTTGAATAACACATTCAAATCAAAAGATACTCCAAAACACATGAGGATGGCTGTATATGTTGGGGGAAAAATGGGAAAGGGAGTGGAGACTAAAGGAGAATAAAATCACAATGAAATAAACAAGAGGTAGAATGCCAGATTCACATGAATTTTTAAAGGAAAACAGTAGATTTCAAATAAACGTTCTGCTTGTGGCTGGCATTGGACCACATCTCCAGTCTTCTCGAGAGTAGAGGTGGGAATAGTGTGGAGGGGGGTCATGAGTTCTTCCCCTAGAGCTATTTTGCTGGAAGATTTTGAGAGGCCCCGAACCACTCAGTGTAACCATGGGCTTTGTTTATGAATCAATCCCCTCCAACTCATCTCTTCAACATTCCCTGAGGGGATATCTAGGCCAAAGGAGCCTGCTAGATCTACTCTCTCTGATTCTATATTTCAACTCTTTGTCACGTGGCTCCTGGAGGGAGAGTTGCTCTCCTAATCACCAACACGTGGGGCCTGACTTCTGGAGCTTTCTCTCTTCAACAATACAAGGTTTTTTCTGCTTCCCCTGATGGCTTCTCCCAGGAGAGTTTGTTGTAAGGACTGCCATTATATATGTAATTTTGAGGCAACAGGAAAATATTCATCATGGCCAATGACGGGCTATGACTGTTTTACAACTTCACGGCTTCACAATATGAAGGAATATTTTAAAGCCTGCAAGTCCAGAATCTTGGGGCATGGAATTACTCTGAAGGTACTTAGGAAAGGCAGAAGAAAACAGGGACATCTCTCCATCAAGATCACCAAAAGGGACTTGGTCAGAGATAGTGTGCATGGAAAAGGGGAAGAACTTGAGAAGGCCTAAAATTTGTAGGAGAGTATGAGAAAAGTGGGGCTGGTAAAATAGGTCCTTGTGATTAATACTTTATGTTTCTAAAGAGCACGTTGATGAGGAAAACAAAAGAACAATCTGAGAGGCTCCAATGAGAGAGATGTGAAATCAATGTTAAATTGCAAGCTAATTATATCATTTAAGCATTTTCATATTTACAACCTGCCTAGTTGCAGAAGCTGACAAAATTTCCAAGAAACTATGGCTTATCATCATTTTCTCAGAAATACAAAAATTTCAAAAGTCCTTAATGTAGCTTTCACCTGGATCCCCTTCCTCATCACTACTATCTCATCGACTCCTTTTGGCCCTTTTGCCCTTTATACAGGTGCAGCATCTCTGTTGTTTTGTAGTATTTATCCTCACCTCCAACCGAACAGCAAACCAAGATGAGGAACTCCCAGGACCAAAAAGTTCCCACTACTAGATTACACATGGTGTTAGGAAGTTGCACTTAACTCCTAGAAAGCTAGCACTGGAAATTGCTTAATCGGTTTTATCTAATTTTCTAAATTTTTAAAACTCCAGTGAATGTGCTGCAGGGTGGGTTCTAGAATGGGTCAGACAAGGGTTGAAGACTTGGTTCTACCTTGGAGTGGCAAGTTACTTAATCTCTCTCAATCTCAGTTTCTTCGCAGTAGCCAGTACTTGGCATGTAACTGATATTTGTATATCAGGAGAACTCAATGCAAAACTATACAATGATGATGAGCATAACTTTCTCATAGGATCCTTGTGAAAGTTAGGCAGTGTGGTGATAAGCTATTAGCATAGTGTAAGTTTTACATATATTATAGTGTTTAGTATATGAGAGGCATCAGAATTTCCCCACTTCCTTTTGATCTCTCTTTCCCCTCTAAATTCCATGCTGAGAACACTCAACTCCCCAGCCTCTTTGCCTTTCTTCCTTAAATTTCCCTTTGACATCCATCTTTAGGACTTTGTCACTTGAGTGACATTTGCTAGTTCTTATGTACCTTAATCACTCCTCTCCTTCCTCTGTCCTTGTCAGAGCAATATCATCTCAAGCTCTATAACTGAATTTGGCCTTCAGATAATCATAGCCTTTTCAATCTAACCCTCTCAGATAAGATATGGATTTGAAAGAGGGAGAGAGAAAGAGAGAGAGAGATGTTCTGAAACAATCTGGATATCTTTATTTTAGTCCACCTGTCGTTTTAAAGTTATGCAGCTCTTGGACAAAGCCCCAACTTCATCTGAGTGATATTAGGCAAAATACTTAACTTCTGTAAGTCAGTTTCCTCACTTGCAGAATGGAGATAACAGCACTCACCGTGCAGGGTGTTGTGAAGACTAAATAAAATCATGCATGGGGCATGAAGTACCGCATCAGAGGTTTTCAAACTTGTTTCACCACTCAGAGCTCATCTTATCTCCCCTAACTACCACAACTCTGGACTCTGGGTTTTGAGGTTTTGTTTCGTTTTTACTAAAATACATAAGAGAACAATTTTTTTTCTTAAAAACATAAATAGCCACCAGTCAGAATAGTCCCACATGGTCAGTATTATATCTGTGAATTACTAAACTCCTATACAAAAGAAAAAAAATGTCCTTTCTAGCCCGAACAACCATATTGTGAGTAAGTGTACAATTTCAATTGAGTTAAATTGCTCTGAACCTAGAAAAGTCATTAATTAATAAGTGTTTGCAATCAATTTCCCACTACACTCCCATTTTCACCTCAACCCACATACAAATGCACACACACATTCCCTGCACTCCCTGATGGTGGTCAGGCTATCTAGAACATGTTACTAATCCTCCTTTTTGATGTAGAATCTGGGTAAGTGGGTCTACAAAATAAAGAGCTAATATAAGGAAAGGGGGTGGGGGAACAAAAAAAGACATGAGAGGCTCCATGGGCTCTGTTTGTGAGACAGGTTTTGGGAGACAGAGTTGGGGAGAAACAGGACCTGGAGGCAGCTGCGGTGTTTGGAATGTACTGAGAATGCGGGAAATTGAAAGGGGATTTTGGAGAACTCTTTCTGTTCCTTATGAATGTACTCTGTCTTTGGCACTTTAGAGAGAGCTTGCAATGAAGATTTCAACTGCTCTTCAATTCGTTTTTATGTAGGATTGGTGTTCCTCTGATTGTAACACTGTGAGACACGGGGCCATGAGGCAACTGGGCTTTATTTAAGTTATACAGCACGACTTCCTAAACTAGGTCAAATTGTTTGCTAAACCTACTGCCTCATTTCTTAGGGGAATGAACACAGTCTTTAACTGTGAAATTTTTCCAAAGTTCTCCCAGGAGCCCTGAGGTATTTTCTCAAAAATACATTAACTTCTTCTACAGCTGAAAATCAAGCTCTGCTCCTTATTTGGCAGGATCTGTATCACTTCCAATCTGAATTGTAGATTATTAATGACAAGCTGTCATTTATCTGTTAGCACTTTACAGATACCATCTCATTTAGTTCTTATAATAACTCTGGTACATGGAAAGTATTGTCCTCATTTTACATATAAGAGATCCAGGGAGTGGAAGTGACTTTTCCAGGGTCACCGGTAGAGTCATAATTCAAACCTAAATCTGTCCAATGCCATGACCTGTACTTTCAACTACTACACTTTGATGTCTGGAAATATGCTAATGGGTTATTACCTATGCTGGGAATAGAAGCATTTTAATTAAGTATCCAATATTATTGTTAATATTATTGTCAAGAGAATGAATGAATTTGTGTAGAGGAAGCAGTTCATTCAAGTGAACTATGATAGTATTGGTTGTGAATAAGATATCACATGTAGAGTATCAATTATTTTTAGAGTGAAATTAACAAGAAACAGTGATTTGGGTTGGAAAGATATGAGCAGCTACTCTGTAGTGAGTGAGAGACCTTTCTCAACAGGGGATATAGAGGAGAAGGCTTTTGTGAAAGTAAAGAAAGGGGATACAAGGATTAAAAGGAAGTGAATGTGAGCACTGTAGAAAAATTAAGTAAGGAGATGAGTTAGGAGGCAGGCCAGAGCACATACAGAAATGGTTTCAAAGCAAAGCTCCAGAAATTCTAAATACCTAATGAATAGAAAATACCACTTAAACTGCACTTACTTTTGGCTTTCAAGGTGTAAAGGAAGAAATATGCTCTCATTAGGTGTTACTTTTCTAATACAGCAGGCAGGGGTGGAGGGAGGGAAAAAGTCTCAGTGATCTCGGCCTAAGGGACTTACGGGGGCAGCTGCTCCCACATACACTTTGTAGAAAGTTTAAACGAGGTTACCGCATCAGAATTCCTGTCCAGTGCTCCCATCCCTATCCCCAGAAATGAAACCTGTTAGGATCCAGCGATTAATCTGTTTCTCTAGAACCCGTCTGAGGGCACTTTTAGAAGTACAGCCAACATCCTATAAAATGTAGAGGGAATCAGATGGGGAAAGAGGTCCCAGAAAGGGCAATCTTTTCCCCAACAAACAGTGAAATTAGAGAAGAGAATTATCAAGGGCCCCAGCTTCTCAGTTCTTCCTCTTCTTCCCACTCAGTACTCTTCTCTTCTCAGCCTTATCACACCCAATGCCTACTTACAATCCCCAAAATGTCCTTTCAGATCTTTCATTCACATCCAGGTATAAACTATTCCTAACAACTTCAAAGAGCTTAAGTCTTGTGTAGGACACAACTCCAAGGAGCACCTTTCATATTAGAGCTACTTACCCAGGCCTAGTAGTGCTTCTTAAACTTCATCTCAAGTTCCCCCTTTGCAGAAGAGAATGAAAAAATACCTCCCAGGAGGTCAGAGACATAGCTGCAAGACTGGAATTTAATTTAATTGCAAGACTGGAATTTAATTTAATTGCAAAACTGGAATTTCTTTGCTGTCTCCTGTTTTATATATACATATATATGTGTGTGTGTGCATCTACATGTGTATGTGTGCTCCATATAGCCGGCTGTGGTGGCTAGCACTTTGGGAGGCCGAAGCAGGTGAATCTCTTGAGGTCAGGAGTTCAAGACATTCCCGGGCAACATGGTGAAACCCTGTCTCTACAAAAAATTAGTTGGGAATGGTGGCACGCACCTGTGGTTTCAGCTACTTGGGAGGCTGAGGTGGGAGGATTGCTTGAGCCTGGGATGAGGAGGTTGCAGAGAGCCGAGATCGTGCCACTGCACTCCAGCCTCGTAAACGAAGTGAGATCCTCTCTTAAAACAAAAAGACACATGAATTTCATAGTCCATTCTATTAGATACTGCTATGGACTGAATTGTACCACCTCCCAAATTCATATGTTGAAGCCCTAACCTCCAACGTGATGGCATTTTAAGATGGGGCTTTTGGGTGGTAGTTAGGTTTAGTGAGGTCATGAAAATGGAGCTCTCATGATAAGATTAGTGCCCTTAGAAGAGACAGCAGACAGCTTGCTTGTCTATCTCTGCCACGTGAGACAGGAAGAGGTCAGCTGCTTGCAAGCTAAGAAGAGAGACCTTACTGGAGAACCAAATTGGCCAGCGCCTTGATCTTGGACTTTTCAGCCTCCAGAAGTGTGAGAAATAAATTCTTGTTGTTTAAATCACGCAGTCTACGGTATTTTGTGATGACAGCTGAGCTTACTAATATCAATGCTTGCTTCAATATATAAACAATGGTTTAAATACTCTAAAAGTCTGTAACTTCCCTTTCCTCAAATCTTGGAGTAAAAATGGACACTCCAGGAAGATGCACCTTATTTAACCTATTACACCATCCAGGAAGATTTGCATCTCAAGAGGAAGCAAAGGTTTAATCTGAAGGGCACTGGGTAACAGAAGGAAGCTTTGTTTTTGTTTTACTGGAATCATCCTAACCCCCCTACCCCTCTGTGTTTCCACACTATGTGCAGTGGCTTATCACATCTGGGGTTTCAGCCATACTGGCTCTAAGGAGTTTCTAAAAAGGACAGCATAGGTTGGTACATTGAATGAAAACCAAGAACAAGCAATCAATGTACAACAGTTGCCCAAATCCATTCATCCACATAGAAAGTTTCTACTATGTGCCAAGCAGCAGGCCATGTACCAGAAGTACAGAGAGAGATTCGCCATAATCCTAAATGGAGAAATCTGACCAGAAAGGCATGTCTGGTATCCAGAAAAAAAGGAAAGACGCTCTTTTGCCCCTAAGCCTAACCTGTCCTCCATTTCCCCGCCTACCATCCTTTTATCCAATCAGAGAGCTACAACTGCTACTTATAGAATATTGTAAAACTAAATACTAACACAAAAATAGGGCCCTCTCCAACAATAACTCATTCCTCACAGCACTGACTTCTAAATATTGTTAGCCATGTGGTTTCATTTGATATCCTTAATCATTAGGGTACATTAGGGTACCGGGAAGATACAGCCCAGAAATAAGAGGATGATTTTTTAAAGTTACCAGACTCAACCTGGCTTTGTCTCAGAGTGGCAGGTGATTTACTTTGCTTATATTTCAATGACACTGTAAGTACCAAGTTTATCTTCTTCCAGTTAGGTAGTAGATTTGAGACCTCTTAGAAGTTTTTCTAACCCCACTCACCCGATTCTAGTTGTAGCACTTTAGCAAAAACCCCCAGAAAGTGGCATGATTTCATGTCAAAATTTAGAGGTCCCTACATAACTCAAGCACTCTTAACACCAACTTTTGCGTATATCAAATAGTACTAGAGAGTATCTCCCAATTGGAGAAAAGATAGTAATAATCCCTTGCAAGTCACTTAAGCCATTTGAACCTCCGTTTCCTCATCTATCAAATGGGGCTAATATAACTACTACGTTGCCTCACAAGGACAGTATGACAGAAAATGAGTCCCTCTTGTAAGTGAGTGATGATGAGGAAGTAGAAAACACAGGAAAGGAATTGTGAGGGCAGATATCAGGCAGTTCTTGTTGAGAGAAGGAAAAATAGAAGAACAACAGAAGAAATATCGTTACAAGATTAAGAAAGCTTAGCAGTACTCAAAAGTTTGAATTAGCTAATCTATAGCACAGTGAGGATCACAAGTGAAAGTTAACTGTGGAGGCAACAAGAAAAAATGTGCTGAATTTGGGTAAGATGAATGGAAGGAAGGAATGGAGGGAAGATGAGAGAGAGATAAAAATATCCTGGGGATCTTAATAGGTGTGTCCTGTAAGGCCTGTACAGTAGTTCCAAAGACATTGAGAAGGGATCACGTGCAGTGGGAAGATCTGCTAATGAAAAGAAATTGCTACGAAGTTACTTGTTCAGATAGAGAAGAAATCTAACCAGGCTGGCTGGGAATCCTGCTTATTGATACAATATCAATGACGTAACATAGACTAGTGGACATGCACATAAGCATGGACTTTGAAGTTAGAAAGACCTGACCTGGCTGTGAGTCTTTCTTAACCACTCATTGGTTAGGTGACTTGGACAAGTTAACCTTTGTGAATTTCAACATCCTCCACTGTGAAGTAGGCACAATAAGAGTTTTACACAGCATTGCTGTAAGTATTAAATGAGATATTGCATGTAACTGCTTAGAACACAGCCCAACCCACAGAAAATGATTAATACATGTTAGCTATTATCAGCTATTTGCTATTATTATCTCGGTTAATGGCAGACACAGAGTCAAGAGCTATTAACAGGAAGAATGGGGACAGAAAGATCTGAAGCAATGAAAACTGTGGAGAACAGTAGGCCCATGGAAGGAATGCCAACACGAAGAAAGCTGGGATCCCAGAGGTGGCATACACACACAAGGTTTCCAGCAGATGCTGAGCAGAGGGAGGCAGAGATCTTGAGAGAAGGACAGGAAGTGCCAAGGATAAGCTCCTCATCTTTCAGGATTTAGCTCCTGAACAGTCATGTGCACAGACAGCACTGGAACTAGCTTCCTGTTGTGGCCACTGCAGAAATATTTCCCCCTTGCAAGTAGAGTTTCCCACGGAGGAGGTAAAGAGTACTGAAGACTGTGAGAAGACTCTGGGTAGCTGGGAATCTGCATGCACTGCTTCTACATAAAGTCAGCATAGGACAGATAGCACTTGACAAGCTCAGTGCTCACCCAGCCAAAGCAAGGGGCTCTGCTTCCCTTCTTCCATCTTTCCCCTCTTCATAACTGATTACTTCTCATGCTATCTGTTTGAACCAATTAAAAGAAAAGCAGGCTAGTTAAGAACTCTGGAGTCAGCCTGGCTAGGTTTGAAAGCTGCTTTCTCCAGTTACTGTGTGACCCTGGGCAGGTCATGGAATCTCTCCAAGACTTGGTTTTCTCACTTGTAAAATGAGGATAATAGAACTGACCTTTCTTACAGGATTCCATGACGCTTAAGTGAGATTACACATGGTAAATTCTTCTCCTGGAGCCCTGCATGCATGTACGTTCTGGAAAAGTGATAGTTCTGGTTACTCAATTGTCACACGTTGTTCTTTATGAGCACACCTCACACTGTAGCTTGCTCCCAGAATGCAAACATCATCTGAACAAATTGTGCTTCAACATCAAATATTCATTAAGCAGGGGAATGCTGGGGCTGTTCTGGGGGTGGTGGGCGAGATTTAGAAATGGACACATGATCACCAGCCCACAATCAGTTTCCACTTGCAAATTTGTCAGTCTTTCCTCTCTCAAGTGACACTTGGTATAAGGCTTTTGAAAACCAGCAATAAGTTTTGAAGGGAATAATCTCTGCATATCCCATCTCATTTCATCCTCAAGCCACCACCAAGGAGCAGCAATCCCACTAGACAGATCACAGAATTTCAGATCAGGAAGGGACGGGCTACTCCAAGTGATACAGTAAAATCTCCTCTGAGGCCCAGAGAGGCCAAACGGTTTGATTGAAGCAAGGCAGCAAGTCCGTGCCTGAGCTAGCCACCAAAACCAAACCACCTAATTCTAGTGCAGCTTCCCAAAGAAGGCAGCACATGACAAAATCTGAAAATTACACAATGTCCCTCTGAGAGTACAGCACTGGCTGTACAATGGCATACATTATACGAGGAATAACAATAGTGTTTCTTCTCTTCCTGCTGAGCTGTGTTGGCAAGTTCTTAGTACTTATTTTAAAAGGTATGGCTGTTGGCTGGGTGTGGTGGCTTACGCCTGTAATCTCAAAACTTTGGGAGGCTGAGGCGGGCGGATCACCTGAGGTCAGGAGTTCAATACCATCCTGGCAACGTGGTGAAACCCATCTCTACTAAAAATACAAAAAATTAGTCGGGCGTGGTGGCGGGCGCCTGTAGTCCCAGCTACTTGGAAGGCTGAGGCAGGAGAATGGCATGAACCTGGGAGGCGGGGCTTGCAGTGAGCGGAGATCAGGCCACTGCACTCCAGCCTGGGCGACAGAATGAGACTCCGTATCAATAAATAAATAAATAAATAAAAATGAAAATAAAATAAAATACAACAATTAGCCAGGCATGGTAGTGCATGCCTGTACTCCCAGCTACTCAGGAGGCTGAGGCAGGAGAATCACTTGAACTCGGGAGGCAGAGGTAGCAGTGAGCCAAGATCGAGCCACTGCGACAGAGCAAGACTCTGTCAAAAAAAAAAAAAAGATATAGCTGTAATTCACTGAGTACTCCCCTTCCCCTCCATGAGCATGCCATGTGTTCAGTAATTTGCTTGCATGTAGATTCTTATGTTATGGAGAATCTGCAGATATACCCAGTCGAGATCCATAAGCTACTGACAGCTTCTCAGGGGCAGAAGCAGGGAGTTTTTTTTTCACGTTTTTGACAGCCCTTGCTATTGTTCCCAATGCTAAAAAAGTCATTGAAATGCTTTTGGTGACAGTCAGGTTTCTTACTAATATGCCAATGAATGTGGAAAGGAAAAGAGGAAAGATAAGGAAAGAGAGATGCAGGAGTGGGATAGGAGGAAAGAAGCATGAGGAAAGAGGGGGCAGGAGGGAGTAGGAGGATAATGAGTGGGTCAAGAGGTTTATTAAATTCTGTCATACCTCATTCTAGAAAACAATTTATAACAGTGTTTCTTAAAACACGTGCTGTGGATTAGTGTTCCATAGGCTGCCACACAGAAAAGATATCTGTGAGCCAAAAAAAAAGGTGTGGGAAAACTCTAGTAAGCAAAGAGTACTCAGGTTGCTTTCCTGCAGTACTACTTGGAGCCTTTTATATGTTGATGACATCCCCCAGGAAATACTGCAAATGCTGCTCCCCCAAATGTCTTTGACCAGGGGGCTTGCCCTTGGTCCTTTCATCATGAACAGGTCCTTTAAAAAATTCTTAAATCAGTAGTAAAACTGCAATTCATTCTATATCTGCCCATTCAGGTGTTTATCAACACTGTCAAAATAACCAAGTGCCGTTACAATACCCTAGGGGACAAGATAGTCATACACACAAACACGAACACACACACACAATCACCAGGCAATGGCTGGTGTCTTTGGAGTAGGGCATCTCTGGCTACTCTTCCACATGAAGTATTCTTTCCCAATGCAAACACCCTTGGATTTGATGATCTCTGACTTCCTGGAGTGACCTGAGAGCCACAAAAAAGACATGACTGGGGTTGCGCTCTTTATCCTTAGGCAGCCTTGCTTGGGTATCCGCCACAGAAAGGCCCAGGTCCTTCACTTCAAGAATTAGGCTCCGCACCCAACCATATGACCACACTCAAAAAAGAGAAAAAGGGTCACATTAGCTACTGTAAAGACTATACATGCAACACTTCAAGACAGTAGTTTGTGGAAGTCAGTAGGTACAATTATTAATTTGCAAGTACTAGACGGTGGGTGGTAGTAATGTTGTGCTAGTAGTTATAATACAAGCATCCCTGTATATTCAAATATAAAATGCAATGGAGAATATGTTGCAGAATTAACATAAGCAGAAGCCTATATCCCATTATTTTAAATGGAGAACTAACAATACATTCCCAGGCCATCCAAAAACTCCAAACAATTTTCCTAATCATTATTAAAACATTTAAACAGCTATACATCAATCCCTGAAGGACTTATGAATAATATAATTCACTTAAAGTGCCAATACCTAATTAACACATAATGAACTCATTAATGGGTATTTTTTGTGTTTGGTATATAATCATTTACAATTTCAGGAGCAAACTGTTTCTCTTCTAAACTGCAATGAACATATATTGTAATATAAACAATGAAATAATGTGTTAGAGATTTTCAGCATGTGGTCTATGTGGACCGTGGTTGATAGTGTCCCTAGGCACTTGAAAGAAGCAAACACTGGGCTCATGACGGACTAAATCCTTAAGAAAATGGTGTGGAAGATGAGAATGATCATGCACAAGGCATCTGGAGCCAAGATGCTGTCGTATCCAGAGAAGGGTACATTCTATGTCCTCTGGATAGGATTCCTGTGAAACTCAAATGTTTTCACCTGAGGACTTCTGATTTGGGTAGTGAAGTTTGGGAAAACATTTTTGTAATTTTTAAAAAACAGTGAACGTCTAGATAGTGAGAGTTCAAATAGCAAGGGATACCTGTTTAGTAGTAGTAGCCGTAGTAATGGTAGTTCTCGTTTACTAAAAACGACTTAACAGCAAGGCCCCTGTTTGCCTCATTCACCAATTTACTCCCAGTGCCTAAGCACAAAGCCTAGCACATTGTAAATGCTTGACAAATATTTGTTCAATGAATGAACTGAGTCCTAATTGAGTACCAGGTACTGAGCAATTTACCTGCGTTATCTCATTTAATTCTAAATAACCCTATAGGGTGAGGGATGAGAAATTACTTAATGAGTGCAATTTACACTATTTACACAGTTCACACTATTAATGAGCAGAATTTACACTATTTGTAGCCATCACTACAATAAAACCCCAAACTTCACCACTACTCAATATATTCATGTAACAAAAGAGCAATTTACCGCCTAAATCTGTAATTTAAAAAACCTATGTTGTAGATCCCCGTTTTTCAGATGGAGAAACCAAGGCCCAGTATTAAAGAGGAACTTGGCTAATATTACACAACGCATGTGTGAGAGCGAGGAACGTAAACTCCTGTTTCTTAAGTCCAAAGCTAATGCTTTTTTTTTTCTCTTTGACAGGATCTTGCTCTATTACCCAGGCTAAAGCATTGGCACGATCACAGTTCAGTTGTAGCCTCGACCTCCTGGCTTCAAGCAATTCTCCTGCCTCAGCCTCCTAAGTAGCTGGGCCTACAGGTTCAGATCATCATAAATGGATAATTTTTTAAAAAAATTTAAAGACAGAGTCTCATTATGTTGCCCAGGAACTTTTGGACTCAAGTGATACTCCCACCTCGGCCTCCCAAAGTGCTAGGATTACTGGTATGAGTCACTGAGCCCAGCCAAAGCTAATGCTTTTGGCTACCATCCCCTCTACACTTCTCTTCTCTCATTTAGAAATTTGTACACTTGTTTGGATTCTCTAGACTACAGAGTTTCCTGACACCTCATGTCAGAGACCTTGAAAGAAAAAACTGTCTGCTTCTGAGAATTATGAATCCCTTGCACATGACTTCATTGTTACTATTAAACCAAGTTTTTAAATGCTATGACATATGTTGTTTTCTTTATTAGTATTAATAATAATTACAGCTACCGTATGTAGAGCATTTACTATGTGCCAATCAGGGACAGTACTGTGCCATTATTTCAGTTAACCTTCAAACAACCTGATGAGGTAGGTATTGTTATTATTCCCATTTTACAAATGAGTAAACTGAGGTTCGAAAAAGTTAAGTAGCTTACCTAGGCAAATATCTTGTAATTGACAGAGATGCAATTTGAAACCACATATGTCAGATTACAGGGCACATCCTCTCAGTCACTCTGTACCACTTTGGTAACTAGCTGACAAACCAGCTAATTTGACAAAACAGAAGATCTTATTGCTGCCCTACCAACCACTGTCAGGGCCTGTAGGAATCCTACTCTCCTCAGCTTGGCCTCTGCAAATCCTATTGCCCTTCCATATTGAACCCAATTCCCACTTCCCCTGAAAAGCACTCTCTAACTCTCATTGATATACTCCACAGGGATTGTTCCCTTGGCTCAGTCCCCCTCAGCACTGTCTGTGTGAGTCTCAAAGGGTTGTTGATTCCTGATCTCTGGCTTCTTTAGTGTAATTGTCTTCCCCGGTCTTTCTCACTAAATTGAGAGCTCACACAATATATGGTCTAGGCTAACTAGTTCTGACTGCCTAGTTCTCCACTAGCTGGCATAGTCCCATAAACACAGTAGGAACAGGAGAATGTGGCTGCAGTGCCATATGATGGATGCGAATCTGTTTTTTGAAAAAGTAATATTTGTTGTATTGCTTTTCTAACTACTAAAGCAATATACATTTATTGTTGAGAATTTAGAAAATACACTCAAGCAAAATGGAGAAAAAATTTAAAACCCTATCTTTCAACCACCTAGAGAGAATCTTTGTTAACAGATTAACAGTTTAGTGAACATCTTTTCACATCTGTTCTATGCATGCATGCTCACAGTTTCTATCCATTAGGGCCCACACTATTCAAACGGATTTATAACTTGCTTTTTCCTGTAAAAAGACATAGTTAACCCTTTGCTATAGCCTTGAATGCGCTTTTACAATGTCATCTTTAAAAGACATCATATTACAGATTATAATACAGTATAATACAGTTGATTTAATGAATTATTGAATATTGAACACTGAGATGGTTTCAAATCCTTTGCTACTCAGATGACTGGAAACAACCTAAATGTTATCACCAGAGGACCAATTACATAAAATATGATACAACCATTCAGTGGATTATTATGCAGCTGTTATAAAGCTTAATGTAGAATGTAAGTGATGATATGGAGTGATTACCAAGATGCATTATTTAGCAAAAAGATAAAACTGTAAAATCAGATGACTGAAAGGACCTTTACATATATTAGATGGATAGATAGATAGATAGATAGATGTTTATATGTGCAAAGATATTTCTGAAAGAATATATAGATACAAAAAATACAAAACTGTCAGCAATTATTTTACCTGGGGAGGCATAGGACTACCAATGGACAGGGAGAGGTTTTCTGTTTATTTTATACTCTTCTGAAATGATTGAATATTTTATTTTGTGTGATATATGTGTGTGTATGTGTGTATGTGTACACACACACATACAGTATGATGATGAAAAACCTCGTCACTAATTAGTTTATATTTATGGTAAGTAATTTTTCAATCTGTTGGGGAGGGAAAGTCAGGAACAAGTTATATTGGCATCAAGTTCCTGAGAAGATTGACAGAGGACACACTGTCAGGAAGAGTATATATGTCCCATGGGAAAGCCCAGGAGGCAACCTCTGCCCTATTACAGAGTTGCCGAAGGGTTGGTTTCACAGAGGAATGCACTATTGCAGACTCCAAAGTCCAAGGGTGAGAGCAGGGCTTTTGATTCTTGCTCTGAAGTAATGCTTCCTCAGCTGTGTTCTCTGAAGACCTCAAAGTCCACTGAGAGGGATGACAAAGTTCCAGGGCCCAGCTGCCATTTTACTCAAAACAGATTTACTTTTAAAAATTGTGGTAAAATGCACATAACATAAAATTTGTCATCTTAACTATTTTTAAGTGCTCAGTTCTGTGTTATTAAAAATATTCACTTTTATTCTGATTCACATATTGTGGCTCAATAGTTAAAAGACACTTGATAACAAATGCTCTAAACATAGTACTTCCCAAATTTTTCAGTACATGACACAAATGGAAGATGACAATGTTTATGTGGCACACTGAAGTAAAATAAGTTTGCTCATGGCCAGAAGCAAAGACTGCTCATGGATAATGGCTGCCCTATTATCTATCAGACAACCTAGAAAGATCAATAGCTCAGTGCATTTGCAACCGACTCAGGGCACATCAGTATGCCACAATGTCCCATTTGGAAAGCGTCATTGAAAAGACTGAAGGAACTAACTCTCAAATCTCACAGTTAAAACTGAAATAACAGTGTCTAATGCCCTGTCTTGAATGACCTATGGTTGGCAAGAGCAGCCTACAAAAACGGAGAAGGACATAAAAGGTCTTGGAAACTAATTGATGCAAACACAGCTGAAGTTCTCTTACACAACTTAGAAGAGAGCCCTGGGCATCAGTTGGTACATTTTACGGAGTGTTGCTTTGGTAATTAGAAAAGCAAGACAAGAAGTATAAGGAAAGGTCAAATAACTTCTTTTGTCATTGGTAGCATGCACCTGAGTACAGGTGAAAGCTCACTTTGCTTCTGAGATCTAGAACAGAAAAGGGCCCCCAGATAACCCCACTACCCACAAAGGGGTGTTTGCACACTGTCACTGGGGCTACAACTTTGGATTCATTCAAATCAGGCAAAGCCTGGAGTCAGGAACACTAAACAAACCTACTGTGCGGAAGAGCAATTATTAAGACCCAGAGCACACATTTTTCTATCCAATTATTGACCCAAGTTCCTGAGGAATAAGGAAAATAAAAGAACCATGTGGAATGAAAAATCTCAAGAATAAGAACCCGAGGACCCTAAAGTAAGTTGCTCCCATGATAAGGGATTCTGAGAAGAAGAATCCTAATTTGTAACATTGTAGAGGTAGAACCAGGCTGAACCTCTAAAGCTCTTCAGGATCTAGTTTAGAGGCAGAATTTCATAGCTATGCCCAGGTAGTCTCTCTTTCTTTCATAATGACTAATGTTTATGAGTATTTGCTACATGCTAGACAAAACACATGCTTTATTCAATTTCATCTGGAAGATTAAGTGAGTTAATCTATGCAAAGCAGTGTGAACAGTGTTTATCACATAGTAGACAATAAATATGAGTTAAAACAAACAGAAAGTACTCTGAGGTGGATACAATATTATATATTGCCTCATGTCTGGGGAAACTAATGCCCAGATAGGTGAGATAATTTGCCTAAGGTCAAAACGAAAGTAAATGGCAAAGCCGGGATTCAGACACTCTGATTCTGAATCACTCCACTATGTTATCCCATCTATCCAACCAGCCAGCCCATCAACCAACCAATAAGCATGTTTCTAGGAACCTGTTCAGTTTCATGCACTTTGTATACAGACATGATTAAGTCTTAGACCCTGTCCTCAAGAAACCCAGAGTCTAGTCAAGCAGCTCTCAGACGAGTGTCATGTATGAGAAGAGATAATGTTATAGCTTGTACTGACCCAATAGGAGTGCTCCAGAACATCTTTTCTATGTCGTACGTCTAAGTTAAGTAGGTCTATGAAAAATCGAGTGTAAGTGAACATATGCGTTGCCCTTTAAGAAAAAGGTTGTGAGCCACTGTTTGTTGGGGAGACAGACCTAGAAATCAGTCACTACAATGGCTTGTTTATCAGCTGGTAGGCATGTAAAGGAGGGAATCATTTGATATGGTTTGGCTCTGTGCCCCCACCCAAATCTCATGCTGAATTGTGATTTTGAGTGTTGGAGAGGGGGCCTGGTGGGAGGTGATTGGATCATGAGGATGGTTTTTCATGGTTCAGCACCATCACCATTCCCCTAGTGCTGTCCTGTAATACAGTCCTCACAAGATCTGGTTGTTTAAAAGTGTGTAGCACCTTCCCCTTTGCTCTCTTCCTGCTGCTCCAGCTGTGTCGAATGCACCTGATTCCTCTTTGCCTTCCATCATTATTGTAAGTCCCCTGAGGCCTCCCCAGTCATGCTTCCTATACAGCTTGCAAAACCATGAGCCAGTTAAACCTCTTTTCTTTACAAATTACCCAGTTTCAGGTATTTCTTCATAGCAGTGTGAGAATACACCATTAAAACCACTTGGGACTAAAGAAAGATTGAAATTGGGTGTAGTTAAGTTGCTCCCATGATAAGGGATTCTAAGAGTCTTAACTTGTAACACTGGGGAGGCAGAACCAGGCTGAACCTCTAAGGCATGGAGGACATTCCTTCTGTTCCAAAACATTACCTGGAAGGCAGGGAAAGGCAGTCAGCACTGAATTTGGAAAAGGGAAAAAGATGGACAAAACCTGTTTTTCCACTTCACCTAAATCCTATCCTTTTGACCTAAGAATAACTTAGGGAGAGAAAAGGCCAAGGAAGAGATGGAAAAGAAAAGGGATTCTAGGCTGGGCACGGTGTCTCATGCCTGTAATCCCAGCACTTCCGGAGGCCGAGTGGGGCGGATCACACGGTCAGGAGATGGAGACCATCCTGGCTAACACGGTGAAACCCCGTCTCTACTAAAAAAAAAAAAAAAAAAAAAAATTAGCTGGGCGTGGTGTGGTGGCGGGCGCCTGTAGTCCCAGCTACTCGGAAGACTGAGGCAGGAGAATGGCGTGAACCCAGGAGGTGGAGCTTGCAATGCGCCGAGATTGTGCCACTGCATTCCAGCCTGGGCGACAGAGTGAGACTCTGTCTAAAAAAAGAAAAGAAAAGAAAAGAAAAAGGATTCTCAGTTCTCAAGAGGGGTAAACACAGATGGAAGGGAAAAACAAAAAACAGGGAAATGATTCTCTGAGGTCATACTGAGACCAATTGCTCAGTATGGGGTTTGGTGGAGGGATGTATGTGTGTGTAGGGAGGAAGTCACAGTATCTCTATGAATTAGTGGGGAACAAAATACAGGGTGTAGTGCAACTAAAAGGAACTTATTTGATTCTGCTATAACTCCCGGAACACGTTCAGGAATTCTAGAATAGAACCAAAGTTAGAGCCAAGTCTTTGAAAACCCACATTAATTAGTCAGATAAAGGGGAAATGGGCTAATAGCAAGAACTAAGGTACTAAGGCAACTCAGAGAATAACAGAGTTGATGAACTTCAGGTCCTTTCACTCTGCTGGAGTTTTGGGATGCATAAGAGAAACAACAAGAGATGAGGTTGGATAGAGAGGAAGGAAGGATCAGCGGCAGTGACAAATAGTCTTATGTCCTCTGAGGCAGTCCCTGGCGGTGGCCCCCTCAGAGCCTCAGCTTCTCTGGAGGAAAAGCAGTTTTCATCCTTTCCCCTCTCTGCAATATGGTAGAGGACAAACAAGGAAATAGGCCGAGAGTTCATTTCAGTATAAATGAATATATTTCAGCAATATTTTTCAGCAATGTATTTCAACAATATAAAATACAACTGATTGTTGTCACTTACCTGACTTTGGAATTGGGACATTTGGGTACAATCTTTAGGCAGTTCAATATAAAAACACTGTATGCAAATTGCACAGTAATTTCGATGGAGAAAAAAAGAGAAGTGCAAACTTAATGAGCTGTACTCAGAGTGCTTGATGAAATTGGAGTTATAGATGATGAAGGCAGGAATGGAAATAGACCCATTAAGCTCGCTTTTTCTGGGATCCCTCCCATCAGCTACAGTTGAAAATGATTGGTCATAATGCCCCGGAAGGCTCATAGCACTGAATTTTTCTCTGAGCCTTGGAGTTGCAGAAGGACATAAGTAGAAGTGGGATGGCCCTTGTGTGGGCTACCAGCAGATCTCATGTGTGGGCTGTCCCCACGGCTCCTGATTTGTGCTGGCAGGCAGGCACCTGCAGTGAGGGTGAGTAATACACGTGGAATGACCCTTTGAAGAAAAGGGCTCACTGAAACCATTTGAAGGCAACAAATGAAGAGAAGAGAAGAAGATTTATATACTTTAAGTGGGAGTGGTAAAAGGAACCTCTTGAGCAGGACCAAAAAGCATACTGCCCTAGAAGCCAGGGAGATAAGGAGATGTTAGTAGGATGGGGAAGACAACAGCATGAAATGAGGAGCAGAAGGTCCAGTGGCGGAAGACTATGAGAAGAGAGATAAAAAAAAAAAATACCAGCTCTTACCTGGAGAGGTTTAATTCAAGGTCTCTGAGAGGCCAAAATCATTTTGGATACACTTAGAAGCAATAAAGTCATCCACAAGGAACAAGTAGCTGCTATGCTGCCTCCAAAAAGCCTTCTATAGTGAAACTCATGGACATACTGATTCAAATGTCCTAATCTTTGGGAGGCATTGTTTGATGACAAAAAGAAATTGTGTTTTAAAGTTGAATTATAAGAAAATGCATTTGTAGCAATATTTGATTATATTAGTCAAACCAGGGTCTGCTCAGTCAGAGACTGGTCTTTATGATTGTTGGCTGGTATACTATGGTGAGTCTCTTAGAATGTACACATGAACATTGAAAAGAGATCATCTATTACTCAATGGTCAGATCAGGTATTGAGCTAACTGCTAATGAAATGAACTTCCTAGGAAGTTGGCCATCTAAAAAACATTCAGAAAATTTCAAAGAACATATTATAAATTCCCAGAAAATTAAGGCTGATTCAAAGTATCGGGATTAAAAGTAGATGTGAGATGTCAAACTACATAGCACATATGAATAGTAGTTTTGAGGGATTAATGGTTGATGGTTTTTGTTTTGTTTTGTTTTTTGAGATGGAGTCTTGCTCTGTCTCCCAGGCTGGAGTGCAATGGCGTGATCTCGGCTCACTGCAAACTCCACTTCCCAGGTTCTAGTGATTCTCCTGCATCAACCTCCTGAGTAGCTGGGACTACAGGCATGTGCTACCATGCCTGGCTAATTATTTTGTATTTTTAGTAGAGACAGGTTTCACTGTGTTGGTCAGGCTAATCTCAAACTCCTGACCTCAAATGATCTGCCTGCGTCAGCCTCCCAAAGTGCTGGAATTACGGGCATGAGCCATCGTGCCTGACCATGGTTGATATTTTGAGTAATCCTAGGACACACTAAAAACATTTGATCCACTATTCTCATCTGCCAAATCTCTGTCTATGGTGTGGGTCCCAAAGCTGTAGAGGCTTAAGCACTCAGCAATTAGTACAAAATTGATCTAGACCAGAGTTTATAAGATCAATGTATCTCCCATAATTATCTACAAAAAATATGTGCACACAGGCGTTTGGGGAAGAGAATCAATATTTTTCATCTGATTCCTAAAGTGGTCAAAGACCTCTCCAAAATGGAAGACCTCTTCTAGATATGTTTTATTTATAAAGAATAGCTTATTTAAATAAACAGTAGCTTATTTACAAACTAGTGACGTTTTCTGAGTATTAGCACTTGCTATTTCATACCTCTCAATTGACACTACTCAATTGAGCAAGATGCATGGAAACCTACTTTGGAACATGAAAACTCTCAAACTGCTCAAGCTAGTAGAGGTAGGGAATTTGGCCAAGTTACATTTTAGCACAGAATCTAATATTTGGAATAACCACTGGCTTTCCTGTAGGTACTATTTCCAAGCCTAAAAATTTGGAGGATGTCTTGTAAACAATACAATCTTAGCAACGGTTTTGTGGCCGGGAAATATTATAGATTAGAAGCTATTGTACTTTTAATTAATTTGATTTCTCTTAGTGCCAGAAAGGAAATTACTTTTAACCAAGAACTATCCCAACTTCCTTTGATCTTCCCTAAGGTAGACAATTCCACCAGATATCCTGCAGTTCAGATGACTGCATGGAAAACTGTTACCCCATTCTTATAGATTAAGACTATCAAAGTTATCAGCACACATTATTCAGATAATATTGGCAGATAATTACATCACTCCAGAAATCTCATTGGAAGTGTCTGATTCATTAAAAAAATCTGAATGAATAGTGAATACTGTGTTATACAAAGTTGGCAGCTAAAGGGCAAGAATAATGCAAAAGAAAAATGGAGAAGGAATATGTATCTATTAATGGAATGAGTGTTTTCAGAATTACATGTGTGCCTCTATAGATGGAGGTCCTTAATAGAGACCTTCTCTGACTTCGCCAGCCATGGGAAGGAAGATGAAAGTACTGCTAACAAAGGGGACAGCTTGTCACATCTATCTCTTCAGTCATTTTGCCTACATGGGGAATAATGGCCATCCCTGGCATCACCTTTTAGTTACAGAGAGAAAACAAGAATCATAAGAAGAAGATCAAAGAGCTGACTGAGGTCCAGATTGGTTGGTTCTTTGATTCTCCACAGGCTGTCTGTGTTACTATTAGCAATTCTTTGGACGGAAGCTTTCACAAGCGCAGTAGGAAGAGCAAAGGTGCCTGCTTTACACAGTAGATATGTTCTTGGGAAGTTAGGTGTAAATTGGAGACTAAAAGTCAGTGAGTCAGAGAGTCAGTGATTTTCTAGTATGATCTTTCTCAAAAAATATATACATATAAAAATATGTTTTTATGTTATTTTTATGATACATATTTTTCCTGTTGAACAGTACATACATACATACACTGGATTGAGCTACTGTGCTCTACACATTGAGGGGATAAATCTTTAGGTTAGTTCACAGTTCAAAAAGAAAAAAGTACTGAGTTTTAGTTAGGTTTTGATGCAAATTAACATTTTCCAATATTTTAGTACATGGAATTTTTTATTTAATTGGTTTTACAAATCAGGTCCTATATTAAATGCCTATTGAAAGGAAATCTGTAGGTAAGGAATCATCTTTTGATCATTGTAATGTTAAACACCCAAGTATTGTGGAACAATATATTCAGAATTTTACTTATCAGGTGTTCTGGGAAATGGAGGCACATGGATATTCAATGTGAGAAAGAGGCTTCAGAGGTCCTTGCTTTGCTAGTCATTATCCAGCAGCACTGTCAGTTCTCTTAATTTGATGAGAAGGGTCTATGAGGAGATACCGGACCACAGGTAGTTTTTCATTCATAAGTAGAAAGGAACAAAACAAAAGCAAAGCACAACTAAAGGTCTTCTGTCCTAGATCTTTTTCCTTAAGTGAGAAAATAATTCTGGTCTGAGTTTCTGTCCAGTTTTCAGCTCTGAGGGATGTGGGAGCATCAGAAGTGACAAACACATTTGGTATTTTCAGAGACCTGAATAGAGGTATAAAGCATGGAAAATACAGAAAATGCACATTCACTCCAGAGGTTATTGACAAGATTAATTACCTCATAACTGCTTTAATAAAATGACTCCAAGCATATTACAAATATAATTATCCATAAAAATCCTAATGAATTCAATTTCTCCAGAAATCACCCCGCTGCAACTACTGAGTGTAGGAGAAGTAGCAGGAGGAGGCAATCCTGCTTTTAGGAGGGAAGGGAGGAGGGAAGGAGAGGGGGAGTTGGTTGGTAGAAATAAAGATTATCTAGGCTGGGCATGGTGGCTCACACCTGTAATCTCAGCACTTTGGGAGGCCGAGGGGAGTGGATCACGAGGTCAGGAGATCGAGACCATCCTGGCTAACACAGTGAAGCCCCCGTCTCTACCAAAAATACAAAAAGTTAGCCGGCCTGGTGGTGGGTGCCTGTAATCCCAGCTACTTGGGAGGCTGAGGCAGGAGAATGGCGTGAACCCGGGAGGCGGAGCTTGCAGTGAGCCGAGATGGTGCCACTGTACTCCAGCCTGGGGTGACAGAGCAAGACTCCATCAAAAAAAAAAAAAAAAAAAAGAACTAGAGGATATCTAATTAAGTCAAGTACATAGGGGTAGATGGTGTTTCTTCTGGTTTTCACCCTGTGATGTTTCATATTGACCTATGAAGCTATGAACTCCAGTTTTAGATGTCAATGTTTCTGTCGAAAACAATTCCAAACATCGCTATTTTTTCTTTTCTTTTCCACCCCACCACCCCATCGGTATGTGCATGTGTGTGTGTGTGTGTGTGTGTGTATACAAACATACATATATCTATATTCATGAATTTGGTTCAAATATTCTTTGCAAAATGCATATTATAAGATACAGAGCCAACACTCATCCTGGATGAACTTGTCTGAGACAAACTGAGAGGAAGGCAATGTTGATCTGTGGTGGTCCCCAAACTTTCTGCTTCCTGCTCCCTACTTGCACACCTATCCCACCCACCAAGACCTCATCCTACCTCCGGGCTACTTAGGGCCCTTTTCTACTTCCCTTCTCCCAGGCAATAACCCACTCAGAGCTGGTCCTGTCTCCCTCTCCCTTATGCAAAGTATTCCTATCTTGGGTCCTAGTCCCACAAACTCCTGCCGTCCCCTAGCTGTCTAACTAGAATGTATTTAGGGAATATATTTTAGACTGGAAATTACAATGACCATATCCCACTTAATAGCCATGTAGTTCAGGGGCAAATCACTTGGATTCTCTAAACCTCAGTTTCTCTGAATCTCAGCTTCTTTCTCCCAAAAGATAAGGTTCAATAATGAAGTTTGCACAATGTACTTCATAGACGGGATCCAATGAGATGTAGAAGAAAAGAACAAACATTTGTGGAGTGGTTTCACTATTTTCTTTTCTTTTTTTTTTTTTTATTATACTTTAAGTTCTAGGGTACATGTGCATAACGTGCAGGTTTGTTACATATGTATACTTGTGCCATGTTGGTGTGCTGCACCCATCAACTCGTCAGCACCCATCAATTCATCATTTATATCAGGTATAACTCCCCAATGCAATCCCTCCCCCCTCCCCTCCTCCCCATGATAAGCCCCAGTGTGTGATGTTCCCCTTCCCGAGTCCAAGTGATCTCATTGTTCAGTTCCCACCTATGAGTGAGAACATGCGGTGTTTGGTTTTCTCTTCTTGTGATAGTTTGCTAAGAATGATGGTTTCCAGCTGCATCCATGTCCCTACAAAGGACGCAAACTCATCCTTTTTTGAATATAGTAATATAATATTTAGCACAGAGTTGTTTTAGCAATTAATTGAGACAATAGCTATGAAAATAGTGAAACCATGAGGAGGTCAGACATGGTTTCACTATTTTCATAGCTATTGTCTCAATTAATTGCTAAAAAAACTCTGTGCTAAATATTATATTACTATATTCAAATTATAAACAGGAAATTGAGAATTAGAAATGGTCTGTTATATGTCTAAGCTTATTGAGCTAGTTAATATGTTATAGCAGTAGCTTATGAACCTGGGTCCACAAACTGTCTCAGTCCAGTACTTTTTCTATCACACAATACTGAACAGTACAAGCGGGATTATGCAATATACAGGAAAAGCATTAGCATTACCACTGTCCTGATTTTATTGAAATGCCAACTGCTTGTCCCATGACTCCCCAAGATGATCCCCCCTTTTTGGTCAAGACTGTCTGTCACTGTCCATCATTACTTCTCCACATGTCATGCCTTTGCTCGTCTTTTAAATTTAAAAACATAAATCTTCAGATCCTATCTCCTTAATAAAGCCATCCATCATTATTTCACCCTGTGCTAATGGCTTCCTTCTTTGACGACCAAGAAACCTTCTCATGGCTATCAGGAAATATAGCCCCAGTTTATAAATACTTTCACATCGTCTTCTAGTTAGTCATTCCAATGAACAATAGCTACCTTTTTTAGTCTCTGCTGCATTTCAGACAATAATTTCAGTAATCACAGTTTATCTACTTCTAAAACTCCACAAACTTTCCTTGAGCAGCTTTATAGCCTGTTGCTCTCTGACATACACACTCAGGCCATACGCAGTCTTGGCTACTTCATGTTGTCTGCACATGTCCCACACTTGCTCACAGTGCAGCATTGTGATTAAGAGTACAGCTGCTAAGGTCAAGCTTCTTGAGTTCAAATGTCAGCTCTCACTTACTATCTGTATACCTTGGCAAGCTACATAAGCTCTCTGTGCCTTAGCTTTCTCATCTATAAAATGAGGATAATAACAGTACCTACCTCACTTACCTCAAAGGGTTGTGGTAAAGATGAAAAGACTATGTGTATGTATGTGTATTATACACACACACACACACACACACACACACATATATATTATACACACACATACATACACACACATAGTACTTAAAGTAGCCCAGTCACATGGTGAGTGTTCAGTAAATATTAACTATTATTTCTTGCCTACTATGTGCTAGGCTTGTGACGTACATTATTTCATTTAATATACACAACAACCACGTGACATAAGGTCCTATTATTATCCCCATTAAACAGATGAGTCATATGAAACTCAGAAAGGTTAATACACATGCCCAAGGTCATACAAAACAAAATGGTCTATGCAGGACTCAAATCCAGATTGATCTGGCTCCAAGTCAATATTTTTTTCATTATATAGTCTTTATTCTAATTGTTTCTATTGTATATGTTTTGTCTTTCCAATCAGACTATAAACTTTCCAAGAACAAAATCTATGTCTTATAATACTTCTAGATCCTCTGTTCTCTTCATTGTAATCCTTAGTTGTTTGTCACAAAGTTGGCTTTTCATAAACATCCACTGACTTGAAAGGTACTTTTTGAGTCAATCCTAGAAACTATCACCTTCATGTACAAAGGAGTTACTTCCCTTATTGCTGAACTCATGAAAAGTTTTCCTGCCCAGGACTTACCAGGCACCCTGACCATTTCCTCCCGATCCAGCCTGTAAGCTTTTTATACTTCAGTCCCTTTGTACTTATTTGACTGGGTAACCCCTATGTTAAGAGATGCAATAAGGAGAAGGCTGGGACTTGAAGGGTCTTAGTGTTTCAGGTTTAAACGCTATTCATTCATTCAACAAATCTTGATTGAGCACATTCTATGTTGCAGGTACCTTTGTAGGTACCAGGGATACAGACTGTCCAGAATGAGACTGCATTCCCTATATTAGTGTTTCCTAACATGTGAATCCTCATCCTGTGGAAAAATAATACTTTCCACCCTTTTGAAGTGCAGTTTTGGGCATTAGATGTGTTTGGATGAAGATAATGAGATACACAATTCTAATAGAGCTTAAGAGTTACTACATGCTCAGCCACAACCAATTTTTCCTCTACAATCATGACCAGCAATATTACAGATGGTAGTTATTCCATTAGCCTGGGTGCCAGAAGAAGGATGGCATAGAGAAGAGCCCTAGCCAACCAACAAAATGTGTGAGGAGAAATACACTTCTGCCAACTCAAGCCAAAGTAATTTTTCAAGTTATCTCTCACTTCTCACTACAGCATAATCTAGCATACCCTGATTGATACAAAGTGAAGGGAATAAAGTAAGACAGCATCCCATGCTTTTACAACCTTTGCTATGGATTTAATAATAGCTGCTTATTAACTAATGGGGTTTGGAAGGTTGAATATTGGCACACTTGAGGGGAAACTGCTACAAACAAGCCATAGCTATGGCAGTGCCCTCACTAAAGTAGGCAGTACCTTTCCTATAGAGTGCCAATAAAAACAAACATCAGGATAATTAAATTGTATACACATATCTGCATAGATCAGGTGAACATATGAACCAAGAGAACTAAGCTTCGAGTGTTTCTCTCACTAGCAACCTGGCAATCAATTTCTTATGCTGAGCTATTTCTTTGGTTTATTTCTATAACAGTAGACTTCTTGGGAAACTATTCACAATACTTGCTCCAAATAAATATTTACAGCTTTCGTAAGTCATCATAATTCCATAGCGGGCTGTGGCAGCCATGAGAATGAGCCTTATAGACTCGTCAACTACAAGAAGAATAATTGACCGAGAGCAACAGTTGTTGTCCTCTGAATCAAGCACAGCATTTGTTCCAAAGTCACACTCTCTGCAAGCTGCTCCTGACTAAATGCAGCAGAGAAATTTAGGCAGATCCATCCTGGGGAGACACAAGATTCCTCTGATGACTGACTCTCTAAAGCTTTGTCAAATCATCTTCAGAGTGTTCAGAGGTCTAAGACATATCTACTAGACTGTACTTCACTCGGGGTCAGATTTAGATTGTGGTCTGACAGCTGTTTTAGCTTTTACTGGCCCCTTCTCCATTTTCTCTCACAGGTGTTTTTCCTAATAAAATCTTTGGACATTTACTATCACCTTGATATCGGTTTCTCATGGGAACTTGACACACATACCCACAATTTGCTGGCTGTCAGTCTTTAAGATGTCATACTTGGGGCCTAGACTTGGAGGCAAGAGATCATGTCCACTTTCACCATGCATATTTCTCAAATGAATGCTCCTACTAGAATGCAGTCCCCTTGAGAGTACAGACAGAATACATGCTGAGTCCACAATGCCTGGTCCAGTGCCTAGCACAGAGTAGGTACTCAAAATATTTCTGCTGAATCAATAGGTCAATGAATACTTCCAAGATTAGTAGATTGTCAGTTATACTTCTCAGAATTCTACAATTCTGGAAGGGAATTTAAAGATCATTTAGTCCATGTGGGAACAAACATTTTATATACAGTACTTGGAAGTCTCTTCTATAATGAATGTAAGAAATGAGATACCATTACTCTTAAACTTATTCCAGAATTTCAGAATATTCTGGTCAGGAGCTTTTTCCTTATGCCTAATCTCATTATCCGTCAGTGCTCTAAGGTATTTAATAATGACCTCTCTTTATATTGGAATTCTCTTTATAATAGCCTTTCCTATATTTATATTCACTGATGCATGTATTCATTCATCACATATTGAGTACCTTCTGTGAGTCAGGCACTGCGCTAGGCACTAGAGAAACAAAAATAAGTAAGACGCGTTCCTGCACATATCTAAGCATACAACCTAGTGAGGCAGAGAGATATTAAATAAATAATCAAATGAATAAATATGTATCCACAATTTGCCATGACTGCTATGAGGGAAAATATCAAGGAACTGTGGTAACATGAAATGTGGTAAGATAATTTAGGTTGGGGGAGGAGTCTGACAGGGTCATTCCATGTAGTGATATTTAATCCTGGATGCTGTTACCTTAATTAGATTCCTTGAAAATAGTCTGTGGTCTAATCAATCCTACTAAACATTTTATTTCAGTTCACGTTCTTCTCTTTCTACCAGAAATGTTCTTCTTTGTGTGGGGAGAATCAACAGACTCTAGCAATGGATTGGTTGCAGGGTTGAATTAAAAAAAAAAAAGAGTCAAGAATGACTTCTAGGTTTCTGACTTGAAATTGGTTGGATGTTAGTGGTGCCATTCCCTTAGATAGGCAAATCCAGTTGTCACTACCTATAAAACATAAGCTGCATGTAACCACTTTTTACCACACCCACTGCTATCACTCTAGTCCATCATTTCCCCGAGACTTTTGGAATAGCACCCAGATTGGTCTCTGTGCTTCCACTCTGGCCCTCTACAGTCTATTCTCATCATAATGGCAAAAACTCCTTTAAAAACCTAAGTCAGACTATGTCACTCCTCTGCTCAAAACCTTACAATGACTTCTCATCACACTTGAAACAAAATTCTAGTTCTCCTAAGACTTACAAGTATGTATATGATCTGGACCCTGGCTACCTCTCTAAACCATTTCCTAAAACTTTTCTTCTCACCTACTACTCCCCAGTCATTATGCTTTTCCTCAAATGCACCAAACGTATTCCTACCTCAGAGCATTTGCACTTGCTATTTTCACTGTGTGAAATATTCTTCTCCCAGATACATGGTTTATTCTTTCTTTTTGTTCAGTTTTTTTCTTAATTAGTGTTTTCTCAGACTTTCTTCCATCACCCTATCAAACACAGTATCCTCCCCATCACTCTCTATCTCCTTGGTTCACTTTGTTTCAATATACTTTATTTTATATTTTATGTATAAAACACTCATTAGACTTCTTTATTTGCTTTTAAAAATTATTACTCCGCACCAATAAAATGTAGATACCAGAAGTCAGAAATCTGTTCACAGTTAAATTTTCTATCACCAAGAATAGTGTTTGGTACCTAGCAGGCAGGAACAGGAATGGGAAAAGACAACAAGTTTAGCTTTAGATGTGCTGATTTGGAGGTGAATTGGGGAAATCCAAGCTGGGATGTCCAATAAGAAGTAACATAGTACAATCTGGAGCTCAGATCAAGCTGGAGCTACAAATTTGAAAGTCATAAGTATAGAGATGGTATTTAAAGCCATGAGGCTGAATGAGATAACCTAGATAGGAGTATACAGTGAAAAAGGTGAGGATCCAGGACTGGGTCATGGCAGTTACCAATATTAAAGACCGATATGATGAAGACCATCCATCTTTATTTTTCCTTCAGCCTCTCCCAATTCTCCCTTTGACTATTGAATGTCCATTTCCTGTAGGGTTGCCTTGATTTGGGAGGACGCTGGATTTAAAAAAGGCAATACTTCTATATATGCAAAATAAAACCTACCTTCAGAGGGAAACTCTGAATATTCTAAGGGATAAGCCATATTTTAAAAGGATCCATCTATTGAAAATATGTCTGAACGATTTTTGTTATGGTTCATGATTTTCAGTTGCTTAAGAAATCTATTAATACAACTGTTACTGGGAATTCCACTAATATTAAAAAGCCAAGCGTATGTCACTGTAACCACTGGATTATCACCTGGACTTCATTTAGTCTACTTCCTGTGTTTATTCTGCCTTCTTTTAGTTAGAGCACATTTGAAACATCCTAGAACAAACTAAACCACTTGTCACTCTTTAGTGTCAAGAATCCAGCTAGAGGCGGATTCAAAGATACCAGCTCCCCAAAATGGTTATTCAACTTTGATAAGCAAATATATTCTGATCACCTGGTATGTTTACTGGGCCATTTTTTTTAGATGAATGAAAGCATTAATATTGGTCATTTAGCCAGTTTGGCTTAGGTTATAAGAACAATGACAAACCAGGAGCCTTTAACTCTGCGGGACGTTTTGAGAAAATGTCCTTTAAATTATTCAGGGTCCATTTGTCTCCATCTGAGAGTGCACAAAGTATCAGATTAATTTTCAACAGTTAAGAATTAAGGCTCTAGAGTGTCTCTGGGATCAGAACGGGCAAATTGAAACATACTAAATTGATGACACCTGGGACAATATGCTTTTTATGTCAGAGGCACAATGAGTTGTCAAGAATTAAGCAGTGTGAGCAGGGGACTCATAGAGGCCTGGCTGCCAGTTGCTTGTGAGTCATGCCCTAAAGAAAAAATGGATGAGTTGCACCTTCTGGTTATAGAATGAGTACAACCTGACCAATGCAAAGATTCCTTTGGGCCACACACAACTACCAAAGACCATAGAATGGTACTTGGGCTTTTCATATAGTTTAGAGAATCTTGACTGCTGGCCCCCAAATTTAGCATGAGCAGGGAAGAGGTGGTTTGTTGAAGGTTACAACCACCTGAGAAGTTAGAATGAGAAAGTTCAGGAGGAATGAAAAATAATATTCCCTTAACTTTGGATTCTGTTTTTTCATTATATATAGTATGTTACAGTTGATGAAACTGAGGCACAGGAAGAGTTAAGTGACTTACCCATAGTCACACAACCCATAAGTGAGAAAACTGAGATTTCAATCCAAATAATACATTTTTTCACATATATCACATCAAACATTTGTATTTTTAAACTTCATTTTTTGAAGATTTCTTCTGCCAAAGACTTGCCCAGAAGCTAAATAGACATAAAAATACATATTGTATATAAATTTTATACATACATGTATATATAATAAAAGTAGAGGTGATCTAGTTGAAAGGGATGTTCTAAAGCTCTGTGAACTAGGCCTCAGTTACTTTTCCCACTCCTTACGCCAGTCACTCTTTGGATCCTGAGGCATCAGTATGAACCTCTAGGGTTTTGGAAAATAAAATAAAACAAATACATAAGTAAATAAATAAATAAAATATGGCATTATGTCACTTGAGGATGTGCACACCTTTTTTACATAGGTGCTAGATTGGTAGGGAATTAGAATTAGAAATAAAGGCCAAGTTCTGGAAAAGATATGGTCACTAGAGCAGGTTATGAGATGTCTGCAAGCAAGGGTGACAAAAGAGGAGTCAGAGTAGGGTTGGCATAATAAAAATATGAGAAACTGGGTGCCAGGACAAAAGCTCAGTGAGAGAAAGGCATAGGGAAGGCATAGTAAAACTAATTAAATTTTAATAGGTGTAAATCAAAAGAGGCATTTTATTTACTCTATTTGGAAATGGTTGTGGGCGCCTAGATATCTCTGCTGTTAGGAGTAGATGTTGTGTGATTTTTAAAGGACAGTAGGCTTGCTATAGCAGCTTTGTGTCTTTATTCTCAGCAGCTGTATTCTTACCTATTCAATAAGCCTCTGATCCCTTTGGGGATTCCACATCCCTGTGGGATAGTTTGGGTCTCCTCTGTATAGCTAAGGTTCCATTCTGAGTTAAAATGATTTATACTCTTGATAGTCTTTGTTGCCTCTTTACCAGTCTTTCTCTCGAGATTTCTTGATCTCTCTGGCACAGGTGCTGGAGGAGAGAATTTCTGGCTCATAGCATGATAGTAGACACAACTGCTCTTACTATATTCATTTGACAGGTGAGAAAACTGATGTCCAAAAAAGGTGAATGAGTTGTTCAAAGTGGTACAACATTCAGTGGCAGCATAGATATTAGAATTAAAGTTTCCTGATTCCTAGGTGATCCTTACTTAAGAACAACAGTATTCTGTTACCTCAAAACAGTATTTTTCTCATAAATGATAAGAGTTAATTTAAACATTCCAGGACCCAAAACAGATTTTCTGAAAGAGAAAAGCCTTTCTACATGGTCGTTTTAGATTAAGTCCATAAGCCAGAATCTCTTACCAAAACCTGAACTTCAAGCCAGAACCAAGTACTTAAGTTTCCAAACTCCAATATCAGTTGTTTCTTTAATCATGACCCCAACAAAGTTATTATTCCTTTTTATTTAAAAAATTATCAAAGTTTCACATACACCTACTAGAATAAACCAACTAATTCTACACGGTATCTTAGGTCAAATAGCAGTCTTTATTCCTCTTTTTTCACCCAATTTCTTCTTCTCATTAAGAAAGCATCTTCAAATATTAATATTTTCAATGTCAATAAACTATCAAAAAAATAAATTGAGAAAACAATCTGATTTACGATAGCTATGAAAAAACTTACGAATAAATTTATCCAAGGAGATAAAAGACCTGTGCACTGAAAACTATAAAATACTAATGAAAGAAATTGAAGAAGACACAAATAAATGAGGAGATATCTCATGTTCATGGATTGGAAGAATTAATATTTTTAAAATGTCTATACTATTCAAAGTTATCGACAGATTCAATGCATACCCTATGAAAATTCCCATAACATTGTTCACTGAAATAGAAACAATCCGAAACTTCATATGGAACCACAAAAGACCCCAAATAGCCAAAGCAACCTTGAACAAAAAGAACTACACTGTAAGTATTATATTACCTGACTTCAAGGTAGTATAGTATACTATGACGCTATAGAAATCAAAACAGCATGATACTGGCATAAAAGCAAACACATAAACCAATGGAACAGAACGGAAAGCCCAGAAATAAACCCAAGCATTTATGGCCAATTGATTTTTAACAAAGGTCCCAAGAACACACAATGGAAAAAGGTCAGTATCTCCAATAAATGGTGTTGAGACAAGTGGATATCCACATGAAGAAGAATGAAATGACACTCTTGTCTCACACCATCTACAAAATCAAGTCAAAATGGATGAAAGACTTAAATGTGAGACCTAAAACAATAAAACTATTACAAGAAAACAAGATGCAAGCTCCATGATGTTGATCTGAGACACAGTATTTTGGATATGACCACAAAAGCACAAGAAATAAAAGCAAAAATGCACAAGTGAAATTATATCAAACTAAAAACTTCTTCACAGCGAAGGAAACAATCAACAGAGTAAGAGTTGATTGTTACTTGGGAAAGTAAATGGGAAAATATATTTGTAAACCATGTATCTGATAAGGGATTAATAGTAAAAATATATAAGGAACTCAAACAATCCAATAGTAAGCAAACAAATAACTGAATTTTAAAATTGAGTAGAGGACCCAAATAGACATTTCTCAAAAGAAGACAAATATATGGCCAACAGATATATGGAACAATGCTCAAAATCAGTAATCGTTGGAGAAATGCAAATTAAAACCACAATGAGATATCACCTCAACACCTGTTAGAATGGCTCCTGTAAAAAAGATGAAAGACAACAAATGCTGGTGAGAATATGGAGAAAGGGGTACTCTTATACACTGTTGGTGGGAATGTAAATTAGTAGAGTCATTTTGGAAAACTGTGTGGAAGTTTCTTAAAAAAACAGAAATAGAATTCCTGTATCATCCCGAGGTCCCACTACTAGGTATATGTCCAAAGGAAACAAAATCAGCATGTCAAAAATATATCTGAACAAAGGCATGTTCATTGAAGTATTATTCCCAACAGCCAAAATACAGAATCAACCTGTGTTCATCAATGGATGAATGGATTTTTAAAATGTGGAATATATACACGTTGAAATACAATTCAGCCCTAAAAAAGAAGGAAATCCTGTCATTTGTGACAACATAGATGACCCTGGAGGATGTTACATTAAGTAAAATAAGTCATGCACCGAAAGACAAATGCCACATGATCAAACTCATATGTTGAATCTAAAAATGTTGAACTCATAAAAGTACAGATAGAATGGTGGGTAACAGAGGTTGGAGGAATGGTTTAGGAGATGTTGGTCAAAGGACACAAAATTTCATTTAGATAGGAGAAATAAGTTTAAGAAATCTATTATAAAAATACAGTGACGATAGCTAATAACAATGTATTCTATTCTTGAAAATTGCCAAGGGAGTAGATTTCGTGTTCTCACCACAAAAGATGATAAATATGTGAGGTATTGCATATGCTAGTTAGCTCAATTTAGCCATCCCAAAATTTATACATGGTTCAAAACATGTTGTACATGATAAATACATACAATATGTATTTGTCACTGAAAAATAAATAAATAATTAAATATAAGTTAAATGTATTCACTCTAATTTTTTTTTAACTTTTATTTTAGGGCCAGGTTTGGTGGCTCACACCTGTAATCCCAGCACTTTGGGAGGCCAAGGAGGGAGGATTGCTTGTGGCCAGGAGCTCAAGACCAGCCTGGGCAACATGGTGAGACTGACCCTATCTCTACAAAATGTAAAAATAAGTTAGACAGGTATGGTGGCGCATGCTTTTGGTCCCAGCTACTCAGGAGGCTAAGGTGGGAGGACTGCTGGAGTCTGGGAGGTCCAGGCTGCAGTAAGCCATGATCATGCCACTGCACTCCAGCCTGGGTGACAGAGTGAGGCTCCATCTCCAAAAAAACAAAGAAACAAAAACAAATAAACAAAAAACTTGTACCTTAGATTAAGTGGATACACGTACAGGTTTATTACCTGTGTATATTGCATAATGCTGAGGTCTGGGTTATGAATGATCCCATCACCCAAGTAGTGAGCATAGTACCCAATAGTTAGTTTTTCAACCCTTCCCCCCCTTCCTTTCTCTTCTAGTAGTTCCCAGTGTCTGTTTTTCCCGTCCTTATGTCTATGAGTACCCAATGTTTAGCTCCCAATTATAAGTGAGAACATGTGATGTTTGGTTTTCTGTTCCCATGCTAATTCACTTAGGATAATGACTCTGATTCTTTTTATGCATATCTCTGTATCTCCAAATTTACATGTTTGTATTGCTGACTCATAGATTTTCAGTTTTAGACAATATCTATTGATTTGCCAGGTTGGAAGATGAAAATTTGGCATTGTTTTTTTTTCCCTGCCCACCACAAACTACACATTTTCCATCTCTTCAAAATCTCAGTATAATTGGGTTAGATCAGTGTTTACATTATTTTGGCAATATAGTAACCTTTGATTACTTTAACTTTGTTGCACAAGTTCTTATTTTCCCTGCAATTAATAATTACTGGAGATTTTTGTTTGTTTAATGTAGTACATACTTATCATTAATTCCACCCCAAATTTTCTCTGGTTGTCAAAATCTACTCTCAAGATATTATACATCAATTATTGAATCAATATCAAATTCATGGAGATGTTTATCTCCGAATCTTCTGTTCAACAATCTGGACAAGTTGTCCTTTCTGCTTTAGTACACTGTGTTACATTGATTTCTCCCTTTAGCTTCAACCTGGAGATTCCTCTGGCATCTCTCCTATGTTTCAGATCCTGTTTCATATATTACATCTTTTTTTTTTAAGTTAACCTCCTCATTTTGATGGAATATATCCTTCAGTACGTACTAGAGAAAGTGTGCGTGGAAAGAACTTATTTTGAGATCTTTCATATCTACAAATATATTGATTCTATCTTCGAGTAGACAAGATCACACTTCATAATTTGGGTTGCTAAGTTAGAAATAGTTTTTCATCTGATTTAAAAAACATGGCTCCATTTTCTTTTGTCTTCTTGTTTCTCTGTTAAATCATTCTCAATCCTCTATGCTTAATATATGACCTTACCCTACCCCATCCCAAAAGCTTGTAAGATCTTCTATTTGTAACTAATAGTATAAAATTTCGTAATAATGTGCCTTTCTGTGGGCCCATTTTCATTAATTGTGCTGGGCACTAATTTGGCCCTTTAAATATGGAAATTCATATTCTTCAGCATGGGAAACTCTTCTTGTTTTACTTTAAGGATGATTTCTTCTTTTCCATTTTCCCTGTTTTCTCTCTTTAAATTTTCTATTATCTAGATGTTGGGCCTATTTAATTAGTCCTTTAGTTTTCTAATTGTTTTTCTCTCTTATTCTCCATCTTTTATCTTTGCTCTACTTTCTGTGAGATTTCCATAACTTTATTTTCTAATCCTTTCACTCATTTTTGCTATTATGTTTGAAATTTTCAAAGGTTTCATTGCAGCTGCTCTCTAAATGCTCTGTTTTCTTCTTTTTAAATCATCATTTTCTCATTTCATAAATTCAACGCAAATTTTAGCTCTCTAACATTATTTATGGTAGTATGTTTTGGGAGGAGGAAACTTTATTATCCTTGTATAGCTTCTGTTCCCTCCACGTTGCCTTTAACTGTTTCTTTGTTTTGTTCTGTCTTTCAAGTTAGAAGCTTTCATCAAATCCTTGTGATACTTTGTTTTCTGCTCATATATAGGCCAGCTAAAAAGCTGATTGGAAATTCTTACTGCATGAATGGGATTGTTGACTGAGAACTTCACTATAGGTAGTATAGTCATATGTCCTGGTATTACCAGGACAGTTCCAGGTTATGCTTATTGTTCAATAATAACTAATAAAGCCTCCTTTTGCTCAAAAATGTGCCATTTTGTAGGATAAATTATATGGTTATCCTAAATACAAAGTGATCTGCCGGGGTCATTTATTAGGACATTTAGATGTCCATATCTCTAGGTTTTTCCTCTTTGGGTGGTCAGATTTCCCAGGGAATACTCTTTCAATTTCCTACCTAGAGGTAAAGGCCTGACTGCCAATGTTTTAGAAACTGTCAAAGTATAAAGTTCAAAAATTAAAAACATGATTCTTATATACAAATCTAGGGTCAAACAGATTCAGATAATATTTTGAGAAGCTGAACATTATTTATAGTCATTTAGAGAAAATTTAAAGTCAAATTGTTAGGTTATATGTACAACTGGTAAGTGTCCAATAAGACAATTAAAACCAATAATCTTTAGAGTTATATTTTCTAATGGACAAAAATTATTTATATCTCTCTTGGGTAAAATCTTCAAGTAAACATAAATCTTCACTGAGTTTAAGAGAAAATAGTAAGTAAAGTCAAATAGAGGTATATTTCCCTGAACAATTAAATCATTCTTGGATGGGCTTGTTAAACAGTGCTCTATATAACATCAGAAAAAACATGCTGCAAATTCTTAGCCTTATTTCAACTTTTGGATCCTTTCTCTGAACAGAATCTAGAAGGCAGAAAAGGCTGGGATTTCAGTATTCAGGATTCATTTTATTTAATCCCATGTTCCTTATGATATTCGAGCTGTCAGCTGTTTATGGCATTCCACAGTTCAAATACCCTCTGTTTTACCATCTCTAGAGAATAAATCTCTAGTTTTCTGCTGCCTGGAAGTGTGGAGTAAGTGAGCACATCCAGGGATTTACTTCTTAAACAGCTTTCAATCAATCTTCCTTATCATAGCTTCCACTTATCCCCAGTTTCAGAGGTACAAGTTGCCTCCAATTGTGGGCCTTTTGATGACTGTGCATGGTGAACCAGGTTGGCTCTCAGCTTTCCCCACTGACTGTCTAAAATTCATCTTTCTTAGGTTTGCTAATTCAGTTAACCTTGATCTATTTGCTTTCCATCTTCCAAAATATTGCTCTTGTATTCCCTCCAGTTCTCTCTATCCTTTTGGGCTTTATATCTTTTTGAAAAATCATTTGATTGTTAGTTTAGAGACATTTCAGGTTTGATGAACTCTCCAAGGTCAATATCTTTGGGTCTTTCCTTGTAAAGTGCTCAGATTTCCCAGAGAATGTGATTCTAATCTCCAGCCAGTGGGATGAAAATCTGGTTGCCAACATTTTGAGAGCTGAGGATGGGAAGAAGCAGGAGGTTTCTGACTTCAGTATGCATAGATTTACTCAATCCTCCTAGTTATTGTCCTTGATGTCATCTGTATTACATCAGAAGCTTTCCCCGGACCCAAGACATGGGAGAAACTCTTGGAGTGAAATTAGGTTTCTGTGTTTAATTCATCAGCACCGTGAGCCCCAAAGTCTTATTTTTTTATTTCCTTCTTAACAAAATCTACAGGGATAAACATAAGAAACACTCGGTGCTCAAAACCATTGACTTTGAAAAACCTTAATGTCTGTTTGTGAAACTGAACATTTTATTCATTTCCATACCACAAAATATGCACAACTAGGGCTCTGTTAAGTATATGCAAAAAACATAGAATAGTGCCTAGTACTTTAAAATGTTAGTTATTTTTTACTATTATCTGAAAACAAACGACCAGTTTAATAGTTTCATTTTAATGAATTGATGAGCTGCACTAGCAGATCTCTATCCTCAGTATGTTAAAATACCAATCTATTTTCATTTGCTTTTCACCGTATATTAAAATTAATTTGATAAATCATACGATGCAGTCACCTTAATTTGGTCTTTGAGCCCTTCTGCTGCGTGCCCTCTATGCTATGTTACTTGCCTGGCAGCATACTTGGAGAGGACCATTGCATCCAGGTAATTTCCCACTCTGAGAGTAGAAAAGAGGTTCTGAGGTCAAATTAATTTGTGCAAGTGTTGAGCAAGACAGAGTTAAACATATCTCCTTATTGCAGACTATTTAGAGCTTTTAATAGACTAGTGGGGAGTATGACTCTCTAAGAAGAAAATATAGCATGCTCTATTTCCCAAACTTTTTGACAATGTAAACTGAGTTGGTTTTGTTTTTGTTTTGTCTTTTGTTTTGTTTTTACTCTTGGGAGCATCTCATGAGACTAATTACACATAACACACTTTGGGAAAGGTTTCATTAAGAAAATAGATACTGCCATCTTGGTGGCTTTTCAACATCAATCTCTCTGCCCCCAAGCAAAACCGATTAAATTTACTGACACATCTTAGCAAAGAATATGATGGAAGCTGTCAGAAGGTTGAGTGGTCTGAATAAATGCTCTCTTTCTTTAAATTGAAAGCCAAATGTAGGGGAAAGAAAATCCATGGAGACAAATGAATGGAGACCTTAAAGAACTTCTGAAAAATGACAGGAAGAAAAAAAGAATGGCTAGTCAGGCTTGGAAATCAACTACTGAGGCTGCCAAACACTCCCAGAGAGAATAACAGCAAAATGAGCTTGCTTACTCTTAAAAAAGTGGAGGATGGAGTCTTGCTCTGTCACACAGGCTGGAGAGCAGTGGCGGGACCATAGCACACTGAAGCCTTGGACTCCTGGACTCAAGCAATCATCTCGCCTTAACCTCCTGAGTGGCTAGGACTACAAGTGCATACCACCACATCTGGCTAATCGTTATGGTTTTTTTTAAACAGAAAGGGTCTCTCTGTTGTCCAGGCTGGTCTTGAACTCCTGGCCTCAAGTAATCTGCCTGCGTTGGCCTCCTAAAGTGCTGGGATCACAAGCATGAGTCACCACATCAGGCCAAGTTTTTTTCTTTTTAATACTGGTTTATTTCATTTTTCCTTCCAACAATCTGGTAAGATTGATACTCGTTTTCTCCTCATTTTACCAGCATTATTGATACACAGAAAATTTAAGTAACTTGCATAAGGTTACATAGTTAGAAAATTTCAGGGCTTGCATTTGAACCCTTTTGTTTGCCTTCATAGCTGATGCTCTTAAACACTACATTGAATCACCTATCAGAGAAGATGATGGTAAAAGAGTCCACCATCACAATTCCTGGGAAAAGACAACAGTTAACTCTGGGGCTAGTCTAAAGCCAATCTAACTGGCACACTCCTAATTTGAACCACAACATCTCTTCCCCTAGAGGGAGGCCCAGAACTTTGTTCAGTTCTGTGGCTGGTTCTCAGATGTGAACATGGTGACTGCAAGATTTTCTTTACCCAGCTCTCAGCTAGCTACCACACTGGAAAAAAAAAAAAAAAGAAGAAGAAAAAAGAAGAAAGAAAGAAAGAAAGAAAGGAAGGAAGGAAGGAAGGAAGGAAGAAAGAAAGAAAGAAAGAAAGATAAGATCAAACTAAAATGTTAGCGTTCTGCAGATAATGGCTCAATGAGGCAGTATAATGTGGCAGTTAACCCATAGATGCTGATGCCAAACTGCTTGGCTTTTCCACATATTAGGTGTATGATCTTGGTAAATTCCCTATTTCTCTGTGGCTGTTTTATTGTCTATAAAGTGGGGAAAATAATAGCATCTTTCTCATGAGATATTTTTGGGACTAAATGAGTTAATATATGTAAAGCACTTAGAATAGGGTCTAGCTCATGATATGTGCTCTGCTAGTTTCAGTTATGATCATTATCCCACTAGGACTATTCTTATTTGATTATGGGAAGTTTCTAGAGCTGAAGAAGTGAATCCCGAAAAGTAGACCTTAATATTGCAACACTCTAAAAGAAAACAGAAAAATAAGGATCAACCTGTAAGTCAAGACCATGTGGAAAAGGAGACCCTAACCAAGTACTGTCAAGTGGTTAAGACCCTAGGATCTTTTCTTCCTGCTGGTGCCCCGCCTTCTTAGCTCTACTCTGTAGCTGTGGATGTGACCTATGAGTCTTTTACAATGCCACCTACCTCTGCTCTTTTGTGTTCCTAACCATTCTTCCTGTTTGATTCTTAGTTTTGTACTTGTTTGGCATAGCTGACCTTTCTCAGTCAGGAGGTTTGCTCTTCATTTTTCACCAGTAGCATTTTGCCCTTTAAAGTAGAAGTTTGTGTTATTGCTATTTTAAAATACTGCCTAAGTTTTTAAATTAAGCACTGCAAATCCCCTAAAGTGTTTATAACATGGGCTCAGAACAGACTGCTTACTTCTAATGGGAACACAGATTTCTACAGGAAATAGCAAGACATCCTCCCCTGAAATTTCCGTCCAGCTTCTTGAACTCAATATATCCCACATCCAATTCACCTTTCTTTCCAGACCAGCTCTCCTCCATTCCAATTCTCTTATAGTGTACCACACTTAAACTACTCTCCTGTGAAAAGCAGGCCTTACTATATAGAGCAGTAGTCAAGAGGATTAAGGTCTTTAGAGTCAGACAGACCTAATTGGAGTTATTTGCTAGTGGTGTGATCATAGACACATTACTAACTAGAGTTTAATTTATCTGAGCCTCAATTTGCCTTTCTATAAAATGGGGATAATACTGTACTAATACCTATCTCATAGTGTGTTTGAGGATTAAATGAGTTAAAGCATATAAAACCTTTAACGTAGTACCTGGCACATAATAGTGGCTAACACTTGTTGAGATTTGCTACGTGTCAAGCAGCATTTTAGCATTCTTTACATGCATTTACTTATGTAACCCTCATAACAATTCTGTGACATAATTATCATTATTATCTTCATTTTGCAAATGAGAACATTCAGGCATAGAATGGTTAAGTTATTTGCTCAAGGTCCCAAAGCACAACTGGTATTCAAGTCAAGGCAGCTTAGCTCCAGAAGTCGTGCTCTTATCTTAACCACCCCACTCTGCTACCTTCCATGCAGCTTGCACTCAGAACTGTCAGCACCACTTTCAACAAATAATGGAACTTATTGAATGCTTACCACTTGCCAGACTCTGTGCTGAAATCTTTGCATGCATGATGTTCATTAATCCTCAACCCTATGTGGTATGAATGTTTCTCCTCATTCTACAGATGAAGAAATGGAGGCACAGAGAGATGAAGAAACTTGTTCAAAGTGACCCAGCTAGGAAGTGACAGAGTCAGATTCTAATCCCAGATATGTAAGACTTTACAGGATGCTACAATTTATATTCCTGAAAGTTCTTTCTTCATGTAATGGAAAAGAACATTCTTGTTTTGACAGTTATTGTGAAATTTGTTATAGCTGCGTGGTGATTGTCCATACAAGTTGAAAATCACTTCATTAAACAGAATGTTGCTTTCATCAGGATATTTCACCTTGGTATATAGCTATAAAGTAGGGATAATAATAGCATCTTTCTCATGAGATATTTTTGGGACTAAATGAGTTAATAGATGTAAAGCACTTAGAATAGGCACACTTAGGCCAAGGAGAGTGTCACCATAATTCTCTTAATTACAAAAAATAATTTTAGAGTCTAACTGGCTACATGGACAGTAGAAGACAAAAGTCTAGGAAAAAAAGTATGATCTTAATATCTTAATTCTATTTAATCGTTCCAACTTAAAATTGAGTCTTTACAAAGACTACATGATATGTGAAATGGACATTCTATACTGTTAAGTAAGTAAAAAGGATGTAAAATCGATCATGACATTCTTCTACTCAAAAGCCCTATAGACTTGAAGGGAATATGTTAAGACTTACATTCAAGGGCCTCCCCATTCACAACCCATCCTACCTCCCAATATGAACCCCGCATTCCAATCAAACTTTTCTACTTACTGCTACCAAGTGTGCTTTCTGCAATTCCTGCCTCTGCATCTGTGCCTGTTGCTTTCCCCCTCTTCCATGTCCATTCACCCAGACTCAGCTCAGGATCCACTGAGCAGAGAAATCCTAACTCGCAATGACCCTTTTGCCTCTAATTTATCACTCAGGGTTTGTTTCCATAAAGAAAAAAATGTTAGATATAATCGTTCATTTATGGCCAGCCTACTAAAATAACTATTTAACCCATGATATGCTTAAATTATGTTAAAATTTCTCTATTACCACAATATTTAATTGTTGACTAACTGAAAATCTTTGGGGGAAATGTTGGCTAATGAATACAGTCTCAGTTATGCATCCAGGACAAATAAGTTCCGCAGATCTAATGCATGGCATGATGACTATAGTTACTAGTGCAGTATTGTACACTCAAAATTTGCTAAGAGAGTAGATCTTAAATATTCTCACTACACACACAAAAATGGTAACTATGTGAGGTGATGGATATACTAATTAGCTGGATTGTGGTAATCATTTCACAATGTATATGCATATGAAAACATCATATTGTTACATTTTAAAATAACTAAAAGGGTATAATTGGATTGCTTGTAACACAAAGAAAGGATAAATGCTTGAGATGATAGATACCCCATTTACCTTGATGTGACTGTTATGCATTGTATGCCTGTATCAAAATATCTCATGTAACCCATAAATATATACACTTACTATGCACACACAAAAAATCAAAATTAATTGTTTTTTAAAAAACTAAGTAAGAAAAAACATCATGTTGTATACTTTAAATATATACAATTTTTACTGGTTTATTATATCTTAATAAAGCCAAATTTTACAAATAATTGGGAGTCTTATCCCTAAAACAATATTATAAACTCCTCAAGGTCAGGAATGATGTATGCCTTTTTGTTGTTTAATTGCTCAGAGCTTTCCCCCTCAGTTCCAGGTATACAAGCGGTCTTTATTAAATGATTAATGAATAAATGAAACAAGGTAGCATTATGCGCAAACATATACAAAGCACAGGCAAAAGAAATTATTTATAAGAATGAGTATGTCTTTGAACAAAGTATGCAGTTCGCTTTTGCAATTTGGTCTATACCACTTCATGCTAGATCTTCAACATATTCAAACTGTCAATGCTTTATTTGCTTATCTTGTTCTTTTCAGAAGATTGATCTCAAAACTGAGCTTGGGCTTTCAGCCATTTGTCAGTCATTGCTAATCTCACACTCTGTCTTATGTATGAATTGCTTGATCCTCCCACTTTATCCATTTGTCTCTGAAAGCCCTTCTTGTTTTCCTTAATCCCATCAGAGTATCAGCTTAGTTCCCATTGTGCTGTTCTTACCTCTTTCCTGCAAACCCTAACTGATGTGGCCTACCGTTGTTCCATTCTGTTTTTTTTTTTTTTTTCTTTGCTGTCTCCAGGACTAAATCTTTCACAGCAGTTCCACATCTTAGAGTGGGGACCTCATTGATTCTTGATTGTGCTTCTTTACCCCTTAGGAACTATGATGTCTAATAGGCACAGCTGGCTTAGGCATCAGTTACCTCTATGTTACTGAATGGGCTTGAAAAAAAGCTGATTGCCCTTCAAATGTCTCTTCTTTACAGGCTCTGACAGTAAAAAGGCAGCATTTCACATTCCTTAGTTCTCTAGGTTAAGGCTTGAGAGAGCCTTCTTTACTTTAGATGCACACTCCTTCCTCCCAACAGAACTCCTTTTCTCTCCCAGGCACCAAGCATCATCATGCCACCTCCTAATTGTCAACCCATTTCCCTTTCAGTGATTGCCACAGGGCTGTCTGCTAACTGTCTAGATGAGTGAGACTAGGCACTGAAAAGACAGAAAAGAGAATGAAATAATAGGCTAATTCAGTTACAGCAACTGGAACCATTGCCCCAAGGTCCACATCCTCTCTTTTTCTTAACAAAGTTTACCTGTCCTACATCTCCCTCCTTAGGGATCCTGCTGGGTAATGCTACTGATATAAAAACAAATCTGAGTAAAGGCATTAAAGACTAGTATTATCTTAAAGTATCCTGCTCCTCATTATGTTAATCCAAAAGTCATTTGCTGTCAATGGAATTGAAAAACAGATATCCAGATATGTGACTATATTTTTAGCTAGTTAAGGCTTTGTGGTTTTTACAAGTTTGTAGAAAGCACTTTGATTAGTCTATTAGCAATTTTTAAAGCAATCCTTCAAACCAGTCATGTCACATAAGAAGACTTTAAAGTGCCTGGCAAATTATGCTGATTCCTTCACTTTCCAACTGGTAGATATGACCTCAATGGATGTGACTGAACTTCATCTAAAGGTGAAATTTCCCAACAGAGAGTTTTTCCAGGGGTCTGAAAAAAGGGACTTGATTAGAGCAGAAGAGGAAAGGAGTGAGTCCTTTCTTAGGATGTTGCCAATAATGTGGCTTGAATGATATTGTAAATGATACTACTTATCAGTCTAATTATCCTTCTCCATAATTAATCCTGCTCATGCCACAAAGCTATGAACAATTATGTTTTTCCCTGGAGGGAACAGCATGCTTCAACATTACTGCAATGTGTGGTTAGAAGTGAAGTGGACAGTAAGAAGGAGAGAAAAGTGAGCTCCAGAGTTCAAATGATTATAACTGACATTGAGGTGATTGGTTCAGTGCACTTGATTTGAAAATGAATTGTCTTGAGGACTGAGATCAAAGAAAGGCAACTAAGTGAATAAAAATATACAGGAGTACCTTTTACATCTGTGTCTGGGAGGTGGGCTTTCAAGGCAAGAGACCTGTGGTCAGGCCCAGTCTTTATCAAGTCTGTGACCATAAAAAATATTTAAATTGGCCAAACCTCAGTTTCTTCAACTGAAAAAATAGGCATAACCTTATCTACCTTATAGAATTGTGATGAGTAATATATTACAAAATGGATATAAAGAGTTTGGTCCATTTTATAAGTGTTAAGTATTGAGATACTTAATAAGTGTTAGTTTCTCCTCTTTTTTTTACCCTGATATCAAGTGTGATTCAGAGCAAAAAGTTGAGAAATTTGGGCTGTCAGAGCAAGAGGAAACTAAAGGTTCCTCTAAATCAATGCCTTCAGTTTTCAGATGAGAAAACAAAAGTTTAGAAAAGTTGAATGTCGTTTACTAAGTTGATTTGTAAAATGGGAATGGGGCTAAGAATTCATATTTTAATATTCTGAGGAACTCTATAAATCACTCTGCATTACTCACTCTTATTCAGATAAGGGACATGAAAAGGAGATACTCCTTATCCAATCTTTTCCTAGATTTTATACTTACAGTTTAAATGGACTATTATCCATCTGTAGCCCACAACTTTCATAGCTATTTGTTGAGGCAATTTCCTAAGCAGCTCTCAGAATTAGTTAGAACACGGTTATATTCAAGTGGAGACAATAGATCCTAGGGGTGCAGAGACAAGAAATGTCACGGAGATGGAACTGAGAGAAATTGAAACTCTGCATTCAAATGGCAGGAAGGAGTGGGAGGATAACGCCAGAGTTTGGAGCTTGAATGACTGGGAAAATGATTATGCCATTAAGGGATATTTGGAAGTCTAGAACAGGAGTGGATTTGCGGTAGAGGTAGAAAAGATAATGAGATCATTCTGATTACATGTGTTTGAGGTGCCAGTGGAACATTCAGGCAGTGATGCCCAGCAGGCAGACTTACAGTTAGCCTTTTTAGAATTTTTGTGTGGATATCTAACAAGATGCCCTCTCCAGATAGACAGAGCCCTGAGCACAAGACTTAGTGGACAGACACATAGTACCTTTATGTGAAGAAAAAAGCACCTCTTTATCCAGTTTGACACAGGCTGGTAGAGGGCTTGGTGAGCAGAGCACCAGCTGGATTACACCTCCCACTTCTCCCAGAACCTTTTACAATTGCTCTGCTGGTAGCTAGCTGGAGATGTGGATCTGAAGTTTGGTAAGAGATATCTGGGTTGAAAATACAGATTTTGGAGTCATGAGCTTATAGGTAAGAGTTCAATCTGCCCTAAGAGAGTATATGTAAAATAAAAATATATAAAGGAATTGCTTTAAGGGCTTGAGTATTGTGAGGGTTTCAGAAAGTTGTTTAGCCTACATTCATGTTTTGGTTCTTTCATTCATTGAGAGAACAAGCCATGTGGACACATGGGGGAAGATCCTTCTAGGCAAAGGTAACAAGGGAGAAAGCCCTTAGGCAGGAATATAACCACCATGTGGTAAAACAAGTCAGGAGATCAATGTGGTTAGAACAAAGTAATAAAAAGAAGAGAGTGGTTGGAGATAAGGTCAGAGTACATAAAGGATGGGGACTGGTGCCAGATTAGGTGGAATCTTGCAGGCCATTATAAGGACTTTGGCTTTTCATCTGAGTGAAATGGCAGCCATTGGAGGGTTATAAGAAGAGGGATGACATGACTCGGCTTATGTTCCCAAATGTTCATTTATGCTTCTGTGTGGAGAATAGAATGTAGGAGTATAGAACAGAAGCACAGAGTCAAGTAAGATGAGGCTATTGCAATGATCCAAACATGACATCATGTTTTGGACCAGAGTCATGGCAATAAAAAATGATGAGAAATAGTTGAATTTTGGATATTTTGAAGGTAATGCTAACATAATTTCCCCTATGAGTTGGATGTGGAGTGAGATAAACAGGGTGGGGTGGGTAAATAAGGGGGAAGAAAGAGAGAGTGAGAAAAGATCCAAGGATGAAAGTGGAATTGCCATTTACTAAGATGGGAGAGACTATAGGAGAAACATGTTTGGAGTTGAAGATCAGCAATTTCATTTTGGAAGTATGAGTCTGCAAACTAGGGAAAAGGTTTGGGCCTAGGATATAAACTTGGATTCATCATTATATAGTTAATATTCAAAACCATGAATCCAGATGAGATTGCCAAGGCAATGAGTACAAATAGAAGAGAAGATTGTGAGACTGGGCCATGGAGATAACAGAGATTGGAGGAAGAGGGAGGAAAAGAAATCAGTAGAAACTGAGAAGGAACAACCAGTAAGATAGGAGAAGAATCAGAGAGTGAGGGGTCTTGGAAGTCAAGTGAAGAAAGTATTTGAGAAAGGATGTTGATTGTGTTCATTGCTCCTGATAGGTCTAGAAAGATAAGGAATAGGAATTGATCACTTAATGTAACAAAGTGGAAGTCATTAGTGATTTCTACAAAGAACAGTTTTGATGGAGTGATCGAGGCAAAAGCCTGATTTGAGTGGACTCAAAAGAAGATTGGGGACAGTAAGTAAAGAACTTCTTTGAGGATTTTTGTTACGAAGGGAACCAGAGAAATGAGGCCATACATGCAGGGCAAGTGGGGTCAAGGGAAGGTTTCTTTAAGATGTGAGTGATAACAGTATGTTTATATAGTGCTGGGAATGAACCAGTAGAGCTCCATTGATGCAGGAGATTAAGCAAAAATTGCTAGAGCAGTATCTTTGAGTAACCTAGAGGTGTTGGGAGATAATGCAGAAATGGAGGGTTTGGCCTTAGATAGGTGCAGAGATGGTTCTTTCACAGTAACATGAGAGAAGAGAAAAAATATGGGTACATTCACAGGTAGATGGGTAGAAATACAAGTGTTTAGTAGGTACTTGGCAGGGCATTTCTTCCCCATCAAACAGAATGACTGTCATAACTATGAGAGCTATGACATCTGTTAGGAAACAGGTGGTCTAAGGATTATGGGCTGAGAGTGTATACCAAACATGTTGCCTGAAGGGAGAAGGTACTGATATTATCTGTAAGATTACAGGGGCAGCAAAAGACCATGTCAAATGGCCAACTTTAAAAGGGTTCTATTCCAGTGTATGGTTATGTGGAGCATTTTGGCTTGGACTCCAGCAGTATCGAGGGAGACCACGTTATCTGGCAGGGGAATTCCTCACTCTCTGGCAAGAAATACCCTATCCAGCCTGAGGGAAGTTGTCAGTCCAACCCCCATTCAAGTGTCCCCTCCCCCTCCCCTAGTTCAAGGTCTTGAGGAGTCCTAAATAACATTTGTCATAGGCTTTTTATGTGCTGTGGTAGAAATGTGTATGGTTGGACTTTCTTTACAACTATGGTCAATGGACCTTCTCCTGCAGTGGTTCCAAGTCATTGGTATGCTGCCAGCCAAGTATTTGTTTCAACCAAATTAAGGGTTTTAGTGGCCTGAGGCAAAACCTTCACCCACTCATGCAAACAACTGGATTGCAGAAGTGTTCACAGTTGTGCCTTTGAAATGGCATTTTTTTTCCTTTCAATTAAGTCTGCTGCTTGGGTGTTATATGGCAAGTGAAAGCAATCTATGTCTTTTTCATGTTCCCAATCTTAGCCCTCAAGTCCAATGAAATGTGTGCCTTGAGGGTATCCATACATAACACTGAGTTGCTCCAAGTCCTTGATGGTGGCTATCTGGTTTGGCCTTTTACAAGGGAAGGCCTATAACACTCCCGTCACAAGAAGCAGCAGATTTGAAGTGAGAAGAAGGGAAAGTGAGGTTCTGGAGAGGGTGACTGTGAGGTGTCTGTGGGGGGATCTGAGTAGAGTTTCAGGCATAGGGCTCACATTAGAGTTCTAGAGTGAAGGTGGCACAGAATTGGGAGGTGGTTACGTGAGGCCAAGAGAATGGTTAAGGTTATGCATGGAGGAAGAGGAAGAATAAAGGGAGGGAAAAACAGGAAGGGAAGGGGAAAATGGAGGGGGAGAGAAGAAAATATGGTCCAAAACAGAGCTGTGGGGCCTGACCACATTGCAAGATCAGGGGCAAGAAGAGAAAGATTTGCTAAGGAATTGAGCAGAGGACAAGCTACCTGTCTCACTTGACTGCTATTAGGCAGGAAATGTTTGAAGAAGCACAAGTATGAACCCCACAATATTTCATGTATTTTTCATTACATCATGAGTTGGTTGCAGCCTCACTGCTTTACAAATTCTCCTGTCCCTGAAGATCTCAAAGGACAGAATGTTCCACATGCAGTACCAGCTTGAATCATGAAAGTTGTTTTAACAGGAAGAAAACAAATTAAAGTCCCCTTATGTCTGGGTTACACAGGGACTCTCCCTTCCTGTCTTCTTCTGAACCAAGGCCAGGCTCTGGGAGTTATCATCCCTTCACATCTGCATGCCTTTCACTTTGCAAAGAGCTTTCATGACTGTCATCCAAACTGGATCCTTAGAGAACGTTTACAAAGGAGGCAAAGTAAAGATTATGACCTTCACTTTAGAAGTAAGAATCCAGGTAGTAGAGAGATTTGAACAGGGTTACCTGTGAGCGGCCTCTGGAATGCAAGTCCTTGGCCTCCTGGCCTGGTGGCCCATCACCTGCAGAGCACTGCCAAGAGGGCCACTCCTGGGTGGCTCCAGCTGCTGCTATCTGTGAGCTCATTAGAACATACGTTTTGCCATGTAAACAAAACAGTGCTTCTAGTTAGTATTCTTTCTCCCAAGGTATCTGCATATAAAGGGAAAATTACCAATTGTATCATCAAATAACTCTGATAAGCCCTTGTCTATATGTGACACTATCCTGGACACTGTCCACACGATACAGTAAGGCAACCTCTGCCCTATGTATATTTAGAGCAGTGACACCCTCAGGCACAAGTGATACACAGACTGGGTCTACATCACATCCTCAATCATCTGTTGGCCAGTCAATTAAGCCAGAAGAGTTGATTTTGGTCCCATACAGCTATAGCAACAGACAATTGAGCAAGCACAACACCGAAAAAAAAAAGCTAACAAACAGCTTCACTTCTGTTATCCAGTTTTCAAGCCTACACATGTGTCTTTGTGACTGTATAGAAGAAAGGTGACTGTGATTGACTCAGAATATTTTTTTTCCTCTTGCAGAGGCATTACAAGAATACCCACCTCTGCTTTCCCAAGAATGTCACCACTAGAAAAATTGGACTGATTACGTGTTATCTCTCTCTCTCTCTCTCTATATATATATATATAAAATCTACATATCTATATTTACGTATTATCTATATACTATCTATATATATTATCTATATATATAGCTATAATTACATATATATATATATGTATTTGGCTCATGCAATTATAGAGGCTGAGATGTTCAGACCCAGAAGAGTTGATGGTATTGTTTCAGTCCTAATCTGAAGGCCTGAGAATCAGGAAATCCAATGACACAAGTTCCAGTCTGAGTCCAAGTCTGAAGGCAGAAGACAATCGGCAAGAGAGAAAGAATTCTTACTCAACTTCTTATGTTATTCTGTCTTTCAACAGACTGAAAGAGGCCCATGCTGATTTGGGAGGGCCATCTGCTTTACTCAGTCTACCAACTCAAATGTTACTCTCATCCAGAAACACCTTCAAAGACACACCAAGAACAGTGATAAGCCAAATATCTGGGCATTCCATAGCTCACTCAAGCTGACACAAAAATTAACCACCACAGATATACTCAGAACCCCTTGGTCTAAATCTCAGAGCTGATCCAGATGAATGGTCAGATGGAAGACTAAGGTACTCACATGAGCCCACCTTGGACTCCATTCCTGTCCCCTAAAATCTGCATTAATTTACATCAGTATAACCCAAAGTTTGTTACCCACCAGCACTTCCCATTTTCCCTAGCAAGTGCCCATAAATGAATTACTAGATGTTGGGAATGTGAAGAAATAAGACTGTTTCCTTAATCCACTGGGCTGCATTTAAAACTATTGAATACCCAACTTTATTTCTCTCCCTGGACACTTGAGAATGCTGGGCTTTGGTTGAAGCATTAAAGACAAAAAGTAGTTCAACCTACAAGGGATGCTCCCAGGACTTTAAAAGGAGGTGTGTGCCAGCAATAGATCATCACGCAGAATAAAGTTAGGCTACTTTTATTTCATTTTCTAGTACCATCTTGCTATCATATTGCTAACCTAGGTTCTTATTCATGACTCCACCTCTGATACGCCCAATTCTACTCAGCTAAAAATAATGATACTTATTGCTGTTGGCCCTTATAGTTTCTAGTTGATTTAGGTCTGAGTTTCACTACACCCTAGCCTATTTTCAATTTGGCATCACTTCCCTTGCTCAAAGGGCAAACCACCATGGGACAGTTATTCTCCTACAGAAGAGATACTTCACAGAAATATATTGACAACTCTGGTTCCACCTTTTCTTCTTCTTTCTTTTCCCAATGCCAGGATTCATTCTCCAAATGGCCTGGCTCCTCCAGAAGCTGTAAGAATTACAGGGTATATGAACACTGCATTCAAAATAGGCACTCTCCTAACAGATGGTGCAGAATGGCGAATTGAAAGGAGAAAGCTATTGTAAGGCAACATTTCAAACAACAAAAATAAGTTGCAGGGGCTTGGAGAGGAAATTGTGTTTTGGTTTAAAGCAGCAAATTACCTGGATGGCTTAAACTATCTGACAATCTAAGAATATCAAATTATCCACTGAAAATCTGGCTACTCAAGCTGCTTTTCCCAACTGCACATTATTTGCTCAACAAATTTTCTGCTCTTAAGTCTCTGAGAGAAAATTTTAAAATGCTCTTTTCACCACTAAAGAAAAGTAGATTTTTTTAAAGAGACTATAGAAAGAATCTACAGAAGGAAACACCAATTTCAAGTTTTTCTTGGAAATAATTATAGCTATCTGTAGTAAACAAGCAATGTCTTCCACTTACATTGATTACTCACGAAAACCTAGATAAATCACTGCCAACTGTAGTACAAAGTTAACATATATTTCGCTTGTCTAAAAACTCAAAGGTTTGAAGCCAGTTAACCCCTTTGGTGTAGATGGGGAAGAATATTAGCCAAATATGTTTACATGCAGCAGAATTGGTCACACATGAAAGATATGGGAGGTTCTGCAAGATACGCCCAGTTCTCCTTTGGGCGTATCAGCTTTTACAGTTGGAGGAAACCAGTCCTTCCTGTTCCCAAGGGAACTAGATCAAGTTGAGGCCAATAGGACCCTCAAGTACTATTTTTATGGCCAAAAAATAACCATCACTGATCACTGGGCAGATTCCAAACTGTCTTCTGGAACAGATCCACTCTGTTTTGGACAGAGAAGTGGCATGGCATAGTGGAAGGAACATGAGCTTTGGCATCAAACTGGGATTTAATTTCTGACTCAGCCACTTATTAGCTGTGAGATGTTGAGCAAATATTTAACTTTGTTGAGTTTCATTTTCCAGATAATCTTACTTGTCTTTAAAGTATTGTTTTGAAGAGAAAACAAAATGAAGCAGCCAAAGAACTCATCATAGTTCCTGGCATCATGTTTTGTGCCTAATAGATAATAGCTTAAAAGATGAGGGGCTATGCCACAACATGGATGAACCTTGAAAACATACTGTTAAAGAAATCACTTACCAAGGACTGGATGTTGTATGATTCCATTCATGGGTAATGTCTAAAATTGGCAAATCCATAGAGATAAAGTCATTTTTTAGTTGCATAGGGCTAGGGATAGTGAAGAGGGTGAGAATGGGGAATTACTATTAATAGGTACCTTTTCTTGGAGGGGATAATTAAAATTTTGGCTTTTTAAATGGTATATTTAGAACATTTCCACTTCAAGTAATTAGTAATATGTATAAGGCTTAAGTCTGCCATTTTTTGTTTGTTTGTTTTTGCTTGTTCTGTTTCTTGTTTCTTGTTTCTTTGTTTCCCTTTGAGGACTTCTTTTGGGTCACTTGAACATTTTACAAAATTCCATTTTGATTTATTTAAATGTATTTGAATTATATAATTTATTGTGTAGTTTTTTGAATAGTTGCTTTTGCTATTACTACATACATATACAGAACATATCACAGCCTACTTATACCAATGTTTTGCCACTTCAAGTGAAGTGAAGTGAAGAACTCTTACATCCATTTAGCTTTACCTTCTCTACTCTTTAAATATAAATACAAATGATCAGAGGTCCGTTCCAAGACGGCAGAATAGGAAACAGCTCTGGTCTGCAGCTCCCAGCATGATCTGATGCAGAAGATGGGTGATTTCTGCATTTCCAGCTGAGGTACCTGGTTCATCTCATTGGGACTGGTTGGATAGTGGGTGCAGCCCACGGAGGGTGAGCCGAAGCAGGGCAGGGCATCGCCTCACCTGGCAAGCACAAGGGTTCCAGGGACTTCCCTTTCCTAGCCAACGGAAGCCGTGAAAGACTGTACCTGGAAAATGAGGGCACTGCCACCTAAATACTGGGCTTTTCAAACAGTCGTAGCAAACAGCACACCATGAGATTATATCCAACACCTGGCTCAGCAGGTGCCATGCCCACGGAGCCTTGCTCACAGTAGCACAGCATTCTGAGAATGAACTGCTAGGCAACAGCCTGGCTGGGGGATGGGCGTCCACCATTGCTGAGGCTTGAGTAGGTAAACAAAGTGGCTGGAAAGTTCGAACTGGGTGGAGCCCACTGCAGCTCAATGAGGCCCGCCTGCCTCTGTAGGGGCAGGGCAGAGCTGAACAAAAGGCAGCAGAAACTTCTGCAGATTTAATCATCCCTGCCAGGCAGCTTTGAAGAGAGCAGTGGTTCTCCCAGCACAGTGTTTGAGCTCTGAGAACAGACGGACTGCCTCCTCAAGTGGGTCCCTGACCCCCATGCAGCCTAACTGGGAGATACCTCCCAGTAGGGGCCGACAGACACCTCATACAGCTGAGTGCCACTCTGAGACAAAGCTTCCAGAGGAAGGATCAGGCAGCAATATTTACTGTTCTGCAATATTTGCTGCTTTGCAGCCTCTGCTGGTGATACCCAGCCAAACAGTGTCTGGAGTGGACATCTAGCAAACGCTAACAGACCTGCACCTGAGGGACCTGACTTTTAGAAGGAAAACTAACAAACAGAAAGGAATAGCATCAACATCAACAAACAGGACATCCACATCAAAACCCCATCTGTATGTCACCATAATCAAAGGCCAAAGGTAGATAAAACCACAAAGATGGGGAGAAACCAGAGCAGAAAAGCTGAAAATTCTAATAACCAGAGTGCCTCTTTTCCTCCAAAGGATCACAGCTCTTCACCAGCAACGGAACAAAGCTGGATGGAGAATGACTTTGACGAGTTGACAGAAGTAGGCTTCAGAAGGTCGGAAATAACAAAATTCTCTGAGCTAAAGGAGGATGTTTAAACCAATAGAAGGAAGATAAAAACCTTGAAGAAAGATTAGACAAATGGCTAACTAGAAAACACAGTGTAGAAAAGATCTCAAATTACCTGATGGAGCTGAAAACCATGGCACGAGAACTTTGTGATGCATGCACAAGCGTCAGTAGCCGATTAAATCAAGCGGAGGATCATTGACTGAAGATCAATTTAATGAAATGAAGTGAGAAGAGAAGTTTAGAGAAAAAAGAGTAAAAAGAAACAAACAAGCTTCCAAGAAATATGGGATTATGTGAAAAGACCAAATCTATGCTTGATTGGTGTACCTGAAAGTGATGGGGAGAATGGAACTAAGCTGGAAAACACTCTTCAGGATATTATCCAGGAGAACTTCCCCAACCTAGCAAGTCAGGCCAACATTCAAATTCAGGAAATACAGGGAATACCACAAAGATACTCCCTGAGAAGAGCAACCCCAAGACACATAATTGTCAGATTTACCAAGGTTGAAATGAAGGAAAAAATATTAAGGGCAGCCAGAGACAAAGGTGGGATTACCCACAAAGGGAATCCCATCGGACTAAGAGTGGATCTCTCAACAGAAACTCTACAAGCCAGAAGAGAGTGGGGGACAATATTCAACATTCTTAAAGAAAATAATTTTCAACCCAGAATTTCATATCCAATCAAACTAAGCTTCATAAGTGATGGAGAAATAAAATCCTTTACAGACAAGCAAATGCTGAGAGATTTTGCCACCACCAGGCCTGCCTTACAAGAGCTCCTGAAGGAAGCACTAAACATGGAAAGGAACAACTGGTACCAGCCACTGCAAAAACATGCCAAATTGGAAAGACCATTGATGCTAGGAAAAAACTTCATCAACTAATGGGCAAAATAACCAGCTAACATCATAATGACAGGATCAAATTCACATATAACATTATTAACCTTAAATGTAAATGGGCTAAATGCCCCAATTAAAAGACACAGACTGGCAAATTGGATAAAGAGTCAAGACCCACTAGTGTGCTGTATTCAGGAGACTCATCTCACATGCAGAGACACACATAGGCTCAAAATAAAGGGATGGAGGAAGATTTACTAAGCAAATGGAAAGCAAAAAAATAAAAATAAATAAAAAGCAGGGGTTGCAATCCTAGTCTCTGATAAAACAGACTTTAAACAAACAAAGACCAAAAGAGACAAAGAAGAGCATTACATAATGGTAAAGGGATCAATTCAACAAGAAGAGCTAACTCTCTTAAATATATATGCACCCAACACAGGAGCACCCAGATTCATAAAGCAAGTCCTTAGAGACCTACAAAGAGACTTATACTCCCACTCAATAATAATGGGAGACTTTAACACCCCACTGTCAATATTAGACCAAAGAGACAGAAGGTTAACAGGGATATCCAGGACTTGAACTCAGCTTTGCACCAAGAAGACCTAATAGACATCTACAGAACCCTCCACCCCAAATCAACAGAATATACATTATTCTCAGCACCACATCGCACTTATTCCAAAATTGACAACATAATTGGAAGTAAAGCACTCCTCAGCAAATGTAAAAGAACAGAAATCACAACAAACTGTCTCCAGACCACAGTGCAATCAAATTAGAACTCAGGATTAAGAAATTCACTCAAAACCACACAATTACATGGAAACTGAACAACCTGCTTCCGAATGATGACTGGGTAAATAACAAAACTAAGGCAGAAATAAAATGTTCTTTGAAACCAATCAGAACAAAGACACAACGTACCAGTATCTCTGGGACACATTTAAGCAGTGTGTAGAGGGAAATTTATAGCACTAAATGCCCACAAGAGAAAGCTGGAAAGATCTAAAATTGACATGTTAACATCACAATTAAAAGAACTAGAGAAGTAAGAGCAAACAAATTCAAAAGCTAGCAGAAGGCAAGAAATAACTAAGATCAGAGCAGAACTGAAGGAGATAGAGACACAACAAACCCTTCAAAAATCAATGAATCTAGGAGCTGGTTTTTGAAAAGATTAACAAAATTGATAGACTGCTAGCAAGACTAATAAAGAAGAAAAAAAGAAGAATCAAATAGATTCAATACAAAATGATAAAGGGGACATCAGCACCGATCCCACAGAAATACAAACTACCATCAAAGAATACTATAAACACCTCTATGTAAATAAACTATAAAATCTAGAAGAAATAGATAAATTCCTGGACACATACACCCTCCCAAGGCTAAACCAGGAAGAAGTTGAATCTCTGAATAGACCAATAACAGGCTCTGAAATTTAGGTAATAATTAATAGCCTACCAACCAAAAAAAGTCCAGGACCAGACAGGTTCACAGCCAAATTCTACCAGAGGTACAAAGAGGAGCTGGTAACATTCCTTCTGAAACTATTCCAATCATTAGAAAAAGAGGGAATCCTCCCTAACTCATTTTATGAAGCCAGCATCGTACTGATACCAAAGCCTGGCAGAGATACAACAAAAAAATATAATTTTAGACCAATATCCCTGATGAACATTGGTGCAAAAATCCTCAATAAAATACTGGGAAACCGAATCCATCAGCATATCAAAAAGCTTATCCACCAAGATCAAGTTGCCTTCATCCCTGGGATGCAAGGCTGGTTCAACATATGCAAATCAATAAACGTAATCCATCACATAAACAGAACCAAAGACAAAAAACACATGATTATCTCAACAGATGCAGAAAAGGCATTTGACAAAATTCAAGAGCCCTTCATGCTTAAAATTCTCAATAAACTAGGTACTGATGGAATGTATCCCAAAATAATAAGAGCTATTTATGACAAACCCACAGCCAATATCATACTGAATGGGCAAAAACTGGAAGCATTCCCTTTGAAAACAGGCACAAGAGAGGTATTGATGGAATGTATCTCAAAATAATAAGAGCTATTTATGACAAACCCACAGCCAATATCATACTGAATGGGCAAAAACTGGAAGCATTCTGTTTGAAAACAGGCACAAGAGAGGGATGCCCTCTCTCACTACTTCTATTCGATATAGTGTTGGAAGTTTTGGCCAGGGCAATCAGGCAGGAGAAAGAAAGAAAGGGTATTCAATTAGGAAAAGAGGAAGTCAAATTGCCCCCGTTTGCAGATGACATGCTTGTATACTTAGAAAACCCCATCGTCTCAGCCCAAATCTCCTTAAGCTCATAAGCAACTTCAGCAAAGTCTTGGGATACAAAAATCAGTGTGCAAAAATCACAAGCATTCTTATACACCATAACAGACAAACAGAGAGCCAAATCATGAGTGAACTACTATTACAATTGCTTCAAAGAGAATAAAATACCTAGGAATCCAA